>NC_081571.1:18821054-18920528 GCF_022355385.1 Mustela nigripes
GCTGTTCTTCTTCTCTTCGATCTGCCGATGGATTTTCAGGTGTTTGCAATCTTTAGATAAGCTATCTAGCTGATCTCTGGCTAGCTGAAGCAGTCTCAGCTTGCTACTTCTCCGCCATCTTGACTCCTCCCCGGTTATTCGCTTTTTTTCTTATTCTTCTGGGATGTTACAGTCAGAAATTGAACCTGCAGAGGAAGTTCTATTTATTGTGAATCTCATCTCTTTCAAAGTTCAAATTGTCTTCTAAGTAGTGTTATGGCTATGTGATTACAGACAATATTCTCACTAACACTTGGCTTTTTACTAATTAAACATCAAAACAATAGAAGTCCTACCCATTACTGGAGCTCCAGTTTAAGAAATGGTAATATTTTATATGTAGTAATACCTTATGTTTTCTCTTGGTATGTGTAGGGGTATATAAGGGATAACATTAAGCTTTTCTTCTCATTTTTAATAAAAATACATTTAAAAATTTTTTATCAACCTTTCAGTAATGATCTAAATAAAAAATCTTTCCTAGAATTAATTGTGCACTGAGTTTTTGCAAATTTCATTCTTTCACTTCCAATATAATGTTAGATAAGTTTGATTTAATTAAATTTAAGGAATCAGAAGAAATTCAAGAATAATTTAAAGAAATCTTTAACATGTTTATGTCATTAGAAAAATACTGCATGGAGCACTGGGTGTTACACATAAATGATGAATCTTGGAACACTACATCAAAAACTAATGATGTATAGTGACTAACATAACACAATAAAAAACACAAAAACTCAATGCACAATTAATTCTAGGAAAGATTTTTTATTTAGTTCATTATAGCAAGGTTGATATATTTAAACCTGAAAACAGTAATAAATTATCAGTATTGTCAATTAGACTGATCAAACAAACAAACAAACAAAACAAACCCAAGAGTATGTGTTGCTGACCATTGGTTTTATAATAATTTTGACTGATTTTTTTAACTCTGAAGAAATAAACACAATTTATACTCAAGATAGAAATGAAAGTAACTGGTTTATTCCATGAAAGTAAAAACAAAAGAAAGAGGCAAAGAACAAATACATTTTTACTTAAAGTTAGCAGTAAATCAGACAGACCTGGTTCTGAACTTTGGCTCTGTCATTTACTAAATGTGACTTTGAACAATTTAACAATCTTCCTGTGCATAAAATGCACCAATAATACCTTCATCAAAAGGTCACTGAGCAGACTAATCAAGGCAGTGTATTTGGCCCATAGTGAATGCTCATTTGGTAAAAAGTATCTGCCATATCTGGTATGATTGCTATTTCCATGTGAAGTTCATGATTAGCTAAGTTTCACTAATTTTCTTCTCTCCTGCTGACTTATACTATAGTAAAAGAATTGGTAAATTTCCTAGTATGTTTACTCTTGCTCAGTCAAAACATATAATAATTAGTGTAATTAAACAAACTAATATAAGAGTAATCTATTGAAGCTGATCTAAAGGAAAGTGAAGAATTTCTAAGACCTTAGAAAGTGTTATTTTTTATTTCAGGGAGAACTGATTTTTGAAAGTTGAATAATTATGAAAAGGCAGTGATCAATAAAACATATGACATATAAATCCTTTATTTCACTTTTGTGTATCTTTATGTTAAAGTTACCTGTACCTAACAAAATGTTGACCTTATAAAACTTTAATCAGGGCACCTGGGTGGCTCAGTTGGTTAAGCTTTTGCCTTTGGCTCAGGTCATGATCCCAAGGTCCTGGGATGTAGTCCCACATCAGACTCCCTGCTCAGCACGGAGTCCACTTCTCCCTCTGCCCCTCTCCCTGCTTGTGCTTGTTCTCTCACTCTGTCTCTCAAAAATTAATTAATTAATTAAAAGAATTAAAAAATACTTTCATCAAATGCCATCAAAGCATATAACTATTTTTGGCTCAAGATTCTGGTTTCCTCCAAGTCTTTATGAAGTTATTCCATTAATAACTATAAACATTTTGAAAAGTGATCAGAGTAAATTTTCCTTTAAAAAGAACACCATAAGCCCTGAAGAGGAAAAGAGAAAGATTAGATTTCCAGTCCACTGGCTTTTTTTCTTACATTAAGGTGGGACTGCCAAGATCTGAAGACATAGCATTTAAGTGTTTTAGTTTCTGTTAACATTGTAATGAAAATAGAGTAGTCTTTGATGACACAGAAATGCCTTTTTTTCTTGCCTTGTTTTCCAGACTTATTTACCTAATCTCACCCCTTCCCAGGATAGAGCAGTAAGCTTTGACATTTTGCACTACTTCTTATTTCTCATGTTCCTTCCTATTTGTTGTACCTCTTTCAGATTTGCATGTTCCCTACAGTTGGCATTTGGCAACCAGAGGTACTTGGGAAGAATTACTTTGGATTCTTTGCTTTTATACATCCTTTTAACCCACACGGCAGAGGACTTACAGCTTCATGTGACCCAAATCATGACGTCTAAGTCTCTTTTCTCCTCCTCCTTCTTCTCCTTTTCTTCTTCTTAATAGTTCCCTTCACTGTCCCACTAACCACCTACTGTAATGGAAAACTTTATTTTTTACATAGTTTTGTGTTGACTTTAAGATCCAGTGATCAGGTCGTGATCTCTGGGTCCAGGGATTGAGTCCCAAGTCGGGCTCTCTGCTCAGTGGAGAGCCTGCTTCCTCCTCTGTCTCTCTCTGCCTGCCTCCCTGCCTACTTGTGATCTCTGTCTGTCAAATAAATAAATAAAATCTTTTTTAAAAAATCCAGTAAGACTTTCTTTCTTTGCTGAATATTTCAGCTTTACATAAAGGATCCTGTTTTGCAGTATAATTGTCTCTCTCCCCTTATATAACTTGAATCACCATGAAAGTAAAGATGGCATCTTATTAATGTTATCCTGGCACAGCTAGTGCTACTGCTGAATGTGTAGTTGGTTCTCAGTAAATTAAAATTTAATTGAGGATGGAAGACATGCATGCAATCTTGACAGGATCCTCCATTTATCAAGATCTACACCATGTTGCTTATGGAATTATACATAGCAAAGCACATATCCAATGTACAGGCTGTTGCTTGCAGAAGTTGGAGATAAGGGAAAATGCAATAATAGTGACATGGAAAAAGTCCAATAGCACTGACTCGAGTGTACATAAATATTCCTGTAGAGAGATGACAAGTAGGGAGAATTCATTATTATGGCTTCAGTTTGTGCTTGCAGAAAATGCCTTCAAGATTAAAGTATGCAAAGATGCCCGTAGCCAACCAACTATAGGAAATCCAAGACAGAATTTTCATTTTAAAATTATTTATTAAAGGTATGAGGAACACATACGTATCTGTGGCACTTCCTTCTTTTTATTTATCCCAATTTGTCTTCATTTCAGAGTCTCTTAATTAGCTTACAAGAAATATTGAAATGCTGCTTTTTATTCATTCTGTGATGAGCAAGGACAGAATGGGAATTATCCTGATTTCAGACTAAATTGCACAAGAATCTGTGTGATACATTAGAAAATTCTGAGAAGTCTGAGAAACTTGAAGGAAAAAGAAACCCATCAGGAGAAAGATAAGTTAGGTAAACAAAAGTTTAGATAAAATAAGCATATGAGCTAAGAAGTGCTTCATTTCTATAAAAAATTAGAGATAAGAAAAGTCTCCTATAACAAGATAAAGCTTTGGTGAAAGAAAGTAGTGGCTTAAATAGGAATGATGCACCCAAAACTCTTTTGTGGAAAATCCAGTGATTTCATATTGAAGGTATGCGTATGTTTAAAAAATATATGTTTCTTTCCCAGTTCCCTTTTTCCTTTATATTTTCTAATTTGCTGTTCTTTCAAGTCAGATAGGTATGCTCCCGTTGCATCCTTCCCAGTTATGTTTCCTTTCTTCTAATTGTTCTCCATTTTTTTTATTGTGGTTTTTCCTCTTCCAACTCTCAGACTAACCAGGAAATCTCAGCTCATGGAAGAATCAGACATCCAGAAAATGGTGGTCATTTGTGATCAGGGATAGAAGCAGAAAAATATTCAGCCCAGAAGGCTGACCTATCACCTGCATACTTCCAATAAGAATCAAATACATCCTGATTGCTGCATTCTTAAAAGGTCTCATGACTGCCTATACATCTCACTGATTGTTAATAGCTAGTTGAATAATAAGAGAAATCTTGCAAAAGTAGTTTTATGAGTAGAAATTTGAAGAAAAGGGACGCCTGGGTGGCTCAGTTGGTTAAGCAGCTGCCTTCGGCTCAGGTCATGATCCCAGCGTCCTGGGATCGAGTCCCGCATCGGGCTCCTAGCTCAGCGGGGAGCCTGCTTCTCCCTCTGCCTCTGCCTGCCATTCTGTCTTCCTGTGCTTGCTCTCTCCCCATCTCTCTCTCTGATAAATTAAAAAAAAAGAAATTTGAAGAAAACATTTATGATCTAATACTCCCTGCATGTCCCCTGTCCTTGAACACTAAGCATCTAACCAAAGTGTCACTTCATACAACCAAAGTGTGCTTCATGCAACCAAAGTGTCACTCTTCTGGCCCACAGGTCCTGTCCCTCTGCTATAATAAAAGCATGTTTTTGCATCAAAAAAATTACAAGAATTTTTATTTTATTTTATTTATTTATTTGAGAGAGAGCACAGGCAAGGATGGGGGAGGCAGAGAGGGAGAAGGAGAAGCAGACTCCACACTGAGTGGGAACCCGATATGGGGTTCCATCCCAGGGTCCTGAGATCATGACCTGACCAGAAAGCAGACGCTTAACCAACTGAGACACCCAGGTGCCCCTCAGAATTCAAAAAGAATTCTTTTTTTGACCATTCACTCATGGTCCCACATTAGTTTGAATAGTCCCCCAGATGAAGAATCAGAAGCTTAAACTATTTTGATCTTTACACTAAAATAATTTGGTACTCTTTGCTGAACGGAATTCCAAACTTTTGCATCCTTAATGATGCCTGTGTAGCAGAAGGCTTAGAATCTGTTGTTCATTCCATTCAATGGAAGTGATACAAGTAAAGGGAAGCTTCGGTCTTGTATCTAGGGAATTAGGACCTTTTTCTGAATCACCATATTGACAAAAAAATATGGAAAACTTCAAGTTAATATGGTGAAATCCAACATATGAGTGATGGACATATGGATATATGGATAAGGGTGGGCAGCAATGAAGAGCTGGAAGATAGGCCTAGCAGTACACCATTATGTGTGTGTGTATACAGTTACAATGAATGTAAGTGAACTCAAGAGCATAGGTAATAGCAATGTCATTAAAAAAATTAGAAAATGGTGACTTTGAAGTACTTGTTATTTTTGCTTTTAATGTATGCCATGAACCGGCTCCTGCATGCCCCTGTCTCTGGCTACTTTCTCAGTTTCCCTGAATATGGTATATTAATTGTGTGCCTGCATTTAACATGGTCAGTATTGACTAAGTTTTCATAACTTTTAAATTATGAAACCTGAGTGCTATTGGGGGCCTAATTATATTAGGACTAAAGCATTTTTCAGTAAAAGGAAAAAGATTTCTGTGTAAGTAAATGATAGTAACAAATTGGCTGCAATTGTGTCCACTAATTAGGACATTATTAGATATATATTTTAGGAGAAAACGGAGGCACAAATTCTGTCATGCCACACATGAGTTATTGAAGTCTCTGTCAACTAAAAAGAAAAATTAAATACCATCTAGCTAACAGCTGCTTTTCATACAGGTATTAAAATTTTTAAAATATGTTCTGTATTTCAAGGGCTCTTTGCAGCACTGATTTGTAAAGATTGTATGAGTGTGGTAGGAGCAATAGGAGACATTTAACAGGCAGTTAGTTGCACTCTTATAACACTTTTGGTGAAGGAAGACAGGTGCTGTAGGAGTACAAAGGACTTGACCTAGAAAAGTCCTGACCCTTGACACCACCACCACAGACTCAGCCCTGCCACTAATACCAGCAGAAAGCCTATGGCTAGAATAAGATGGAGTAGAAGACAGTCAAATTAGAAGCAATAGAAATAAGAGCACTTCACATAAACAGAGCTTCAGTTAAGGCTCTGTGTAGAATGCTCTCTGACAATAGATTTGAGCAAACATCCATGTCAGCAGATAGTGATCTAGAACCAGTAGTGATCATATAACCTTTGAGCAAACTTGTAGCATGAATAACACTTAAGCTTGAGAGGATGATGAGAAATAATATCCACAAACACAGTTATTTCAGGAAGGGCTGTATAAGGTGGTAATGCAATTCTTGTGTGGTTGGGGTAAAACTTTTATTTTATTCAAGAAGTTACAGAAGAGATATATTTTCAGAGTCCCTAAGTATCTGAAATTTTGTTGTCTGAGATAAACTCCAGTCTGGCTGGGTGAATATAATCACATGCATTCAAAACCCTATGTTTGGGGGCACCTGGGTAGCTCAGTCGTTAAGTGTCTGCCTTCAGCTCAGGTCATGATCCCAGGATCCTGGGATCCAGCCCTGCATGGGCTCCCCGCTCAGTGGGAAGCCTTCTCCCTCTCCCACTCCCCCTGCTTGTGTTCCCTCTCTTGCTGTCTCTCTCTCTGTGTCAAAAAAAAAAAAAAAAATCTAAAACAAAACAAAACAAAACAAAAAACAACCCTATGTTTGTGCTAAAGCTTTCTCTGTTGTTGCCTGAATTTTGAAAGCTGCTTGTGGAGATCTGAAATTTTGTTTTTTAAATAGCTCCTCACATTTTTTTTTTTTTGAAAATTCAGTTTCTGCATAAACATACGGAAGTATACTTTCAGTATTATTAAATAGGCTATTTTTTCAGGCTGCACCTAATTTGAGGGTCTTTTTCATTGTCTTTCCTCCTCAGAATATAATAAAACATCTTCAACTATATGTTTAGGTAATTTTTTTAAAACTCAGCAACCTTTTCTTCATTACAGCTTTGGATATTATTTCTGGTTCACTTACTCCATTTTCCTACAGGAGCACCGGTCATTCTTAGTTTGCACTTCTGTTCTCCATCCTCCATTTATGTTATAATGTTAAACTTTTTCCTTTTCTTATAAACATTAGGGCATCTTTTTTATATTTGTTGTTTATATCATAATTCCATGTCTTCAAAGGATAATTCTCTTCTTTCTAATTCAGTACAAATTCTGATTCTGTTATAGAACAGTTTTCTTGAAGTCCTTAATCTGTCTTACTTATTATTACTTCTATACAACTGCTCAAAGTGGCCTATTCATTTGAAATGTTTTCCCAACTTACATTATCTTTGTCATTGATTGCATTTTAAATTGTCTTCAAGAATTAGCCTAAATACAACCACTTCTCATGTGTTCAATGAATCTAATCTAATTGTTTAAAATTTAGAATTATATGTGGATATTTAAGAAAGTGTAGGTTTTAAACATTTAAAAATATTCTTACTGAAATTATTTGCATATCAATTCTCTGTACTTAAGCAATTCTTACTGTAGTCTTTTCCTTTTTTGGATGCAGACAAATTGTTAAACCAAGAAACTTCCCAAATTAGAAGCACAAAATACCATTCAGATAAGTCAATTTACACTGTGTTCTTCTAAATAGGTTGGATTTTCTCACACTGAGTAAAATCTATTGCTTACAGATGTGGGAAAATATCTTGTACTTTTGAAACTTACTAGAATGTAATTTATTTTGACATAGACTCACCCTGAGTACTATTATGTTAACTTTGTTTCTTACCTTTTTTTTCTCTTTTAAGGGAAAACTTGAAAATTTGGTTGAACTGAAACTCTTGACCATTCAGCAATTGTAAGAACTGTATAAAAATAGAGAATTGATTGAATATTGTGATTCAGTGGGAAAATATTTTTATCTTGACCTCACTCACACTTCCAAAAGTTAGCTCATAAATATTTTTTCTTATTTTATTAAGTACATTTTTATCTTCTTTCTTTTATATCCAAAGCACATCTAATTCTTCACCCATTTTTGCTTCTTCCCCTCCCAACCCAAAGGACAGGAGTCAATGCTTGACAGCAGGGCTAACTTCTCCTGTCTTTTGGGGAGTTAAGAGCATGGACCTTTGTTATCAGTCTTGCCCCACAATTTACAATGTGTCTAGCCTGGGCAAATTATTTAATCTTCCTGTCATAATTTTCTCATAAAGTAAACAGTTTTCTCTAAGGACTTATTGAAATGCTTCTGTGAAGTGGGAAGGGCCGTGACTATCAGTGGCTGCCACAAAGTAAGCATGTGGTAGGTAGGTGTGCTCATTACAATGCTTTTTTCTCTTTCCATTAGAAAGTCATTCCTTCACACACACGGTTTCTCTTCCAAATCTTTGATAATTCCATCTCCGCTTTCCTTTTCTTCCCTTGGACATATCTAAGTCTCTCCTGTGAGGAAAAGTCTCTAGGATTTGTCTTCCCGAATATTTATCTTATTTTTTATTCCATTCACTAAGAGGTTTTTTCACCCTTGTGATTTACACATGCTGTCTCCCCTTATGACTTAACCCTTTTTACTTTCTCAGGGTCTGTGTATTGGTTTTTTATTGCTGTTATAACGAAATGTCACAAAATAGTGGCTTAAAGAAAACATGAATGTATCCTCTTAGAGTTCTGGAGTTCAGAAGCCTAAAACTCAGTTGCCAAGACTGTGTTCCTTCTGGAGACTCGAGGGGTGAATTCTTTCCTCGCTTTTTTTCATCTTCTAGAGACTGCCTACATTTCTTGCCTTGCGGCCTTGCAGTCCTGTGACTTTTAATGTCACATATAGCCTCTCACTGTGATCCCCTTGGCTTCCTCTTACAAGGATCTTTATGATGGCATTGGATCCACCAGAGTAGTCTAGGATGATCTTCTCATCTCAGGAGACCTTTAACTTAATCACACACACAAAGCCCCTTTGGCTGTGTAGGGTAATATAGTCACAGGTTTTGGGGCTTAGGGCGTGGGCTCTTTGGGGAGCCATTATTCAGCCTATCACATCTGTTTTCTGCCTGTCCTTTTCTGGCCTTGCAACAGGAATATTGCTGACTATTTCTTAATCCTTGGAGATCTCTTGCCTCTTGTCCTGTGTGACATTACTCTTTCTCCTCCCAGGATCTCTTGCCTCTGATGCTGCTTTTCTGAATCTTTTTCATTCAAATCTTTGTTTCATATACTTCCAGATTTAATGTCACAACATATTTGTTGAATCCTATAACTCCACCCTGCAAAAATTTCTAGTAGCTTTCCATTATTACTAAACTATTCCACTTTGTTAAATTAATTTCAAACACTCCACAAGCTTTCAGTGGGCACTTGTTCTACCCCAGGTACTCTCTTTTCTGTGATAAGGATGCAGGGATTCATAGAATATCATCTGTCTTCAAAAAGCTAATGGCCTAATCAGAGAAATAGACAAATAATTGCAAAGCTATTAAAAATGTGAAAATTTAGTATGGAGATGAAAATATACACATAATATTATGGAAACCCTTGAGCTAGCCCTCTAACTTAGCTTGAGGATATTAAGGCAGGCTTCTTGGAGAAGCTAATAGTCGAGCTGGTCTTTAACAGAAAAAATGTAAATGAAGCACAGGAGAGAAAAGAACAAGGGTAAGTGTCTAAAACATACAATGGTATTAACTGTTCAAGGGATGGCAGGTTGATTGATATTACTAAAATGAAAAGTCATAGGAAGGAGCAAGTCAAAATAAAACTGGTGCCTTAAGGTGACTAGGAAGAAATGATGGGAGAAGTAGGAGGAGAGAGTAAACCAGATAAGAAACTGCCTTATCCTGGGTAGATTATGAAAGCTAAATGATTAGAAGACCTCATTAAGAGGGTCATATAGTATAAACATCAAGTGATTTGATAATCACCTTCAATATAGGTGAAGTTTCATCTCCTTTCATTCTTTACTAGGGGGCCTAAGAGTTAAGAAGAGTCTGTATTACCAACGTGTGTCACTAATAAGTGGAGCTGAAGTTAATGAATGAGAGGAAAGGAATAGAGTTAAGGGTGGGCTATTATATAATAACCCTGGATTTAAAGAAAAAGTATGAGAAAGAACATCTAGCAAGGAGAAATACAGGGGCCAGGAGGATATTTATTAATACGAGATAGAAATGAGAATGTTTATAGGCTTTAAAACAGATGATAATAGAGAAAGAACATATGAAAATAACAGGACCAAGTGAATGATTATCTTACTAGGTTGCTAGACAAAGGAATAATCCTGGGAGAAACATAAAGCATTTTCCTTTGCTGAGCCTGGTGGGAGGGGAAGAAGAGGTTGTTCCACATATAAAAGTTGCTCCAATATAAAATAGGGAGCAAGAAGCTCAGGGAGATCATGCTTGGAGGCCTTGATTTTCTCAGGGAATTAGGAGGCAAGATCATTATTGAAATAGGTCCTGATGGTAGAGTAAAAGACTTAAGAAGAGGTGCAAAGATTTATGACAGCCACTGAGGAACATGGGAAAGGAATTTGGCCAGAAACAGTGCTTAGCAGGGCTAAAGACCCGGCTGGGGTCTAAGACCATTGCTTTATGGTGGCACCAAATACAGAGCCCTGTGATTATTCCAGCCAGTACTCAGCACCCAGGTGTGGGAGCAGAGGTATGTTTGGGAATTGATAACAATATTGAAAGCTTGCAGGCATTTTGGGAAAAGGACTAGGGTGTAAGAACATTGCAGGTATTAGAAAAGGAATGATTGAGGGCGCCTGGGTGGCTCAGTGGTTAAGCCGCTGCCTTCAGCTCAGGTCATGATCTCAGGGTCCCGGGATCGAGTCCCGCATCGGGCTCTCTGCTCGGCAGGGGGCCTGCTTCCCTTCCTCTCTCTCTGTGATCTCTTCCCTTCCTCTCTCCTACTGTGATCTCTCTCTGTCAAATAAATAAATAAAATCTTGAAAAAAAAAAAAAAAAAAAAAAAAAGAAAAGGAATGATTGACCATGGAGTCCAGGCTGAATGAGACTGTAAAGGAGGTCATATGATAAGAAGGATCACTATAGAGTAGGAAGATAGGGAAGGGGAAAATGATATGAAGCTTAAAACAAAACAAAACAAAACAGATATACCTGCAAGTAAAGGAATGAAGAAAGCTAGAGGAATAGAATGCTTGCTCAGACTTTAAAATGTTGGAACTTATAATTTAACAGATGATTTGTCATAGTCAGGTGATGACAATGTCATAGCTGTGACCATAGAAGTGGAAATGTTCTCAGTATTGTCCAATATGGTAGCTATTGCAACACATGACTATTGAGAATTTGAAATATGCTAGTGTGACTGAGTAACTGAATTTTAGTGTTTATTAAATTGTCGTTAGATTAATTGAAATTAAATACCCAAATGTAGAGATTAGCTACCACATTGAACAATGCAGTTCTACACTATCTTTCCGAGTGGTCTATTTTTTGGAATTATCACCTAAATTTGAAATTCCAGGCCAAAACACTTTTGTGAGATTTCAGTAAAAATCTATCGGGAACCTCTACCAGAGTATGCCATAGTCACCTAAACCAAGTCAATTACTAGTTCTTTTGCTTTAAGAACTGTTTTTTCTTCCTGTTTTGTTTTGGTTTTTTGTTGTAGTTTGTTTGTTTGTTTGTTTAGCTCAATGCATAGGAGCATCACTATTTCTAGATAGTTACTCAGGTATTATTCTTGACTTTTCTCTTACCCTCATTTTCAATTTTCAATTGTAAATCAATATCTAAATTTACCTTATAAGTATTTCTTGAAAAAACCCTCCTCTTTATTTCCACTGTCACTTAGTTGAGAACTTCATCTCCTCTCCAGAACATAACTCAAAAGGCAAACCTTGAATTATTCTTTTCTAGTTCATCTCCACATTGGTTCCAGAATTATTTTTGAAAGGGAGCATGTATTCTTATATTTATTCATTAAAATAGTATTTTTTGGATCTATTAGGTGCTAAAATCAACCTTAGTATTATAACAGTGATCAATATAGACAGAACCTTTACTTTCACTGGCGTTTGCAATCTAGAGGAAGCAAGAAGTGTGTGTTCAAAAGGTTTTATAATTTGATTTATTTATAATTGAAACAAAAATTAATCAGTGTTTTTGACTCTTCATTCTGTTGGTTTTGTGTATAACTCACTATTCATCCTTACTAGGGTTAAGAACTCTGCATCAGTCTATACAGGCTGCTCTGAGACATTGTCCATCCATCTGCAGGTCCTGTTATTGCCTCCCTGATGCTTCCATGCAATTCTTGGGCTAGCTCTCTAACCCATACTCAACCCCTTCTTCTTCCTAGGTATAGAATAATTTTTTGTTGTGTGTTCTGTGTTTAATGTATATATAATATAAATTAACAAAGACTAATGTCTCAAAATATGCTAAAATCATAAGTAATTATAGTAGATAATTTACTATGGGAGTATTACCAGGGGAACCAAGAATAACTTAGGAGCCAGACTTCCAAGGCAGCTTCCAAAAGAATGTAATGTTTATCTGGATCTCATTCATCTTCTTTGCTTAAAATCTGTCAATGTCCAGTCATCATGTAGGCTAAAGGATGAATTCTACAACTTTGAAATTTAGCACACAAGAAGCTTCAAAGTCTGTTCCTTTCTACTCCTTTCTTCATAAACACTATGTGTCTTCCATGCTAAATTGGTTATGGTTTTATCAAGGTCACAGCATTTGCCAAATCTTCTTTTTGTTCCCTTCCTTCAAACAGTTTCCCATAGATTTGTTTGTCAAGCTGGATTATTGCTTTTCTTCTTTTGGACTATTCAAATGACAAAAATTTTGTGTATAGAGAAGTCTTTTTTTTTTTTTTTGGTATAATTAGTAGATTTTTTTTTTCTCAAGTACACATTTATTTGGATGTGGCTTTCATGCTACTTTTTTTTTAATATAATTTTTTATTTTTTATAAACATATATTTTTATCCCCAGGGGTACAGGTCTGTGAATCACCAGGTTTACACACTTCACAGCACTCACCAAAACACATACCCTCCCCAATGTCCATAATACCACCCCCTTCTCCCAAACCCCCTCCCCCCAACAACCCTCAGTTTGTTTTGTGAGATTAAGAGTCACTTATGGTTTGTCTCCCTCCCAATCCCATCTTCTTTCATTTATTCTTCTCGTACCCACTTAAGCCCCCATGTTGCATCACCACTTCCTCATATCAGGGAGATCATATGATAGTTGTCTTTCTCCGCTTGACTTATTTCGCTAAACATGATACGCTCTAGTTCCATCCATGTTGTCGCAAATGGCAAGATTTCATTTCTTTTGATGGCTGCATAGTATTCCATTGTGTATATATACCACATCTTCTTGATCCATTCATCTGTTGATGGACATCTAGGTTCTTTCCATAGTTTGGCTATTGTGGACATTGCTGCTATAAACATTCGAGTACACGTGCCCCTTTGGATCACTACGTTTGTATCTTTAGGGTAAATGCCCAATAGTGCAATTGCTGGGTCATAGGGCAGTTCTATTTTCAACATTTTGAGGAACCTCCATGCTGTTTTCCAGAGTGGCTGCACCAGCTTGCATTCCCACCAACAGTGTAGGAGGGTTCCCCTTTCTCCGCATCCTCGCCAGCATCTGTCATTTCCTGACTTGTTGATTTTAGCCATTCTGACTGGTGTGAGGTGATATCTCATTGTGGTTTTGATTTGTATTTCCCTGATGCCGAGTGATATGGAGCACTTTTTCATGTGTCTGTTGGCCATCTGGATGTCTTCTTTGCAGAAATGTCTGTTCATGTCCTCTGCCCATTTCTTGATTGGATTATTTGTTCTTTGGGTGTTGAGTTTGCTAAGCTCTTTATAGATTCTGGACACTAGTCCTTTATCTGATATGTCGTTTGCAAATATCTTCTCCCATTCTGTCAGTTGTCTTTTGATTTTGTTAACTGTTTCCTTTGCTGTGCAAAAGCTTTTGATCTTGATGAAATCCCAATAGTTCATTTTTGCCCTTGCTTCCCTTGCCTTTGGCGTTGTTCCTAGGAAGATGTTGCTGCGGCTGAGGTCAAAGAGAAGTCTTTTTATCATCTGGCTCATCAAAAAATTGTCCATTCTTGTATCAATTCATTGATACTTTATACACACATCTATTTTAGGCTAAGAATGGTGGTTTTTTCCACTCTGCTGAGCAGTATATTTGGTTTGTAGTAAGCATTTGATAAGGTATGAAAATGTAGTGTTAAGTTCAAGAATATTTTTATTTGTGAATAAATACAAAATGTTTCTTTTCTCTCTAATCATTTATTTGGTTTCATGGGCCTTCCCAATCAGGGACATGCTGATTTTTGTTCACTAAAGCAATATTATAGTGAGTCTAGATGTTCTACAGATGAACATAGAAGAAAAACCTCCTATAGATAGAAAGTTTCTATACCTAACAATTAGGAATTGGGGTTTGCAATTAGGAATTGCCAGATTTTCAAAGTAGAACTGTATTTATTTTTAACCCAAACATCTTTAGGACTACAAAGAGGGTACTAGTTGGATATTGGTGTGGATGCTAACTCTGACTTGAGTCATACAGTTGTTTGGCTTGTATGATGAGTCATATCTAGAGAGGAATCAGGATAATAAACCATCCATTCAGCACTTTGACAAGACTATTTCCTTACATTTTCTGTGCAGCAGACTCTAGACTTTCTAGATCTGGTTAACAACAGTGGTTCAGTTTTGTTCAAACCACTTTCTATTGTAAAGCAGGTTGAGTTAATTACATTGCTTTTGAGTTCATCAGTGGTGATTTTGTTTGGAGAAATTTTTTATAAGTATAACCCCTCCAATGGAGAGAAACACCAGTTCATTAGAAAATGCTGTGTAACTAGACTACTCCAGTGGTGCTTTGCAGAATTCCCTGGACTAATCTTTCATTCCATAGGCGTATATCCAACAAATTTATGTGCTACACTTTATAGTTTTTCAAGGTGCATACACACACACTTGTGTTAATTCTACTATATGTAAATATATATGTATATATGTGTGTATATACATATGTATAATAACTGTATATACATATGTATAATAACTGTATTCCCAGGATAATATACACTTGCAAGGTTTCTTATTAATACAAGTTTATATGAATTCATATTTTAAATAGTATATATACATATTTATATACATATGTATAATAACTGTATTCCCAGGATAATATACACTTGCAAGGTTTCTTATTAATACAAGTTTATATGAATTCATATTTTAGTCTTCATAAAATTTCCATTTTCCTTCAAATTTTTGTTCCCATTTTTAATTTATTTTTCTTAATTACACTACATGGCTGATTAAGAAATTGTAATAGGTATTCTTCAAAGAGCTGGAACAAACAATCCTAAAATTCATATGGAACCAGAAGAGACCCTGAATTGGTAGGGAAATGTTGAAAAAAAAAAAAAAAAAGACAAAACTGGGGGCATCACATTGCCTGATTTCAAGCTTTACTACAAAGCTATGATTACCAAGACAGCATGGTACTGGGGCAAAAATAGACACATAGACCAGTGGAACAGAGTAGAGAGCCCAGATATGGACTCTCAACTCTATGGTCAAATAATATTTGACAAAGCAGGAAAAAATATACAGTGGAAAAAAGACAGTCTCTTCAATAAATGGTGCTGGGGAAAATTGGACAGCTATGTGTAGAAGAATGAAACTCGACCATTCTCTCACACCATACACAAAAATAAACTCTAAATGGATGAAAGACCTCAAAGTGAGGCAGGAATCTATCAAAATCCCAGAGGGGAACATAGGCAGTAACCTCTTCGACATCGGCTACAGCAACTTCTTTCAAGACATGTCTCCAAAGGCAAAGGAAACAAAAACAAAAATGAACTCTTGGGATTTCATCAAGATCAAAAGCTTCTGCACAGCAAAGAAAACAGTCAACAAAACAAAGAGGTAACCCACAGAATGGGAGAAGATATTTGCAAATGACATTACAAACAAAGGGCTGATATCCAAGATCTATAAAGAACTCAAACTCAACATCCAAAAAACAGATAATCATATCAAAAAATGGGCTGACCACGTGAACAGACACTTCTCCAAAGAAGACATACAAATGGCTAACAGACATATGGAAAAATGTTCATCATCATTAGCAATCAGGGAGATTCAAATCAAAACCACATTGAGATAGAATGGACAAAATTAACAAGACAGTAAACAACATGTGTTGGAGAGGATGTGGAGAAAGGGGAACCCTTTTACAGTGTTGGTGGGAATGCAAGTTGATGCAGCCACTTTGGGAAACCATGTGGAGGTTCCTAAAAAATTAAAAATAGAGCTTCCCTGTGACCCTGAAATTGCACTACTGGGTATTTACCCCAAGGATAAGATGTAGTGAAACAAAGGGCCATCTGTACCCCAATGTTCATAGCAGCAATGGCCACAGTTGCCAAACTGTAAAAAGAACCAAGATGCCCTTCAAAGGACAAATGGATAAAGAAGCTATGGTCCGTATATACAATGGCGTATTATGCCTATATCAGAAAGGATGAATACCCAACTTTTGTAGCAACATGGATGGGACTGGAGAACATTATGCTAAGTGGAGTAAGTCAAGCAGAGAGAATCAATTATCATACGGTTTCACTTATTTGTGGAGCATAAGGAATAATACGGAAGATATCAGGAGATGGAGAAGAGAAGTGAGTTGGGGGAAATCGAACGGGGAGACAAACCATGAGAGACTGTAGAGTCTGAAAAACAAACTGAGGGTTTTGGAGGGGAGAAAAGTGGGGTTGGGTGAGCCTGGTGGTGGGTATTATGGGGGGCACCTATTGCATGGAGCACTGGGTGTGCTGCATAAACAATGAATTCTGGAACATTGAAAATAAATAAAATAAAATAGAAAATAGAAAAAGAAAAGAAATTGTACTAGGAGTAGGAGACGGACCAAGACTAACTAGGAGTATCTTTTCAAGTCTCTTTTCCATTTAGAGGGCCTGTTTAGGTAAAAATAATGGTACCCATAAACCATCTACCTGAAGCCCATCTAAACAGTAATACATTTCAACATAAATGACTGATGGTTTTACTGTCATTCTCCCTAAGAATGCTGCTTCACATATGAACCAAGTGAAGGTGTTGATCCGTATATAAATCTGGATTTTTAAAAACTTATTTTAATTAAAAAAAATACAAGTTTTGGGGTATCTTTTCTGTTTTCACACATTTCAGAGTATATTCTTTGCAATTTGGGGAGTCATTTCTTTGCAAAATAACTTTGAAATTTGAAACATATAACCCAAATATTTCTGTCAATAGGAATTTCAAAAATACAAGCATGCTTATAAGAGCCATAGGGCCCAAAGGAGGTGGATTTAACTTAGGAGTTTTGAATCTTCTGCCCAGGCTCGAGGAAATGTTCAGGTGCTTTAGTGACAATAATGTATATTTTAAACCACAGGTATTTCATTTCAAATATAAAATTACTTTTTAGTGTTTTTTTTTAAGATTTTATTTATTTATTTGACAAAAGAGAGAGAGAGAGTACACACAGGCAGAGAGGGAAGCAGGCTCCCCACAGAGCAGGGGGCCTGATGCAGGACTTGATACCAGAATCCAGAGACCATGATTTGAGAGAAAGTGGATGCTTAACTGAATGAGCCACCTAGGTGCCCCATATTTTAGTGTTAAATATTCCTTTTCTTTCTTTTTTTAAACAATATTTTATTTACTTATTTATTTGAGAGCGAGAGAATGAGAGTGAGACCATGAGAAGGGGAGGGTCAGAGGGAGAAGCAGGCTCCCAATTCTGGGTCAGAGGGAGAAGCAGGCTCCCAATTCTGATTGTGCTTGATTCTGAGGGTTGTGCTACCTTATGCCCCATCTCAAGATTCATTCTATAATGCAGTGATTTTCAACTGGGGCCAATTTTTACCCTTCAGGGATCATTTGGTAATGTCTGGAGATAATTTTGTTGTCACTATGGGTAGTGAGTTTGGCCTCTAGTTAGTAGAGGCCCAGAATGCTGGTAAACATCTTAGAGTGTGTGGGATAGTCACCACAGGAAAGAATTTTCTGGTCCAAATGTCAAAAGTACCAAAGTTGAAAAACTCTAAAGGGATATTTTCTGGTTTTCCAGAAGGGTAGAGACAGAGCAAGGTATCTATGAGAGAGGACTAAACATTTTACCTAGAGATGTGGGGACTAATGCAGGGTGACCGAGACCAATACTTCTTAAACGTTAATGTGCACAGGGATTTTGTTAAAAATGCAGATTTCCATTCAGTATGTCTGAGATGAGTCCCAACATTCTGCATATCTAACAAGCTCCTAAGTGACACTGATTTTTCTGGTCTGGGTCTTGCATTTCAAGTAGAAAGGAGCTGCGTAATTCAGTCTATGGCTACATAAGAAGATGTCTGAGAAAGAGGACTGTAAGAGAAAAATAATTCCAATATGTCTCGATTGGAGATCTGGAATATCTGTAAGAACTATTGATCTAAGAATGTTAAGTTTCAAATATAATAGTCTCCTCTTCCTACTCCTAGTTACTCTTCTATAAGCAGACAGTTTCAACTAGCCTAGTGACTTCTTTTGGCACTTGAATCCCCATTAAGTAACACTCTGACACTGTTTCTTGCTGGATTTTTGGTTGGGGACACTTACTGATTTCATGCAACAGAAAATAGGATTAAACTCGTATGGCCCAGCTTTTCTTCTCCTCACACGTGTGTGCTTTTTCCCAGTCCCATTCTCTGGAGGAGTCTCATCCTAATTTTTATTGGATTGGCATTCCTACCTTGTTATACTATAAATTATGAATACATAATTATGATTCATAGTTAAACTACTGATCATGATTATTTTTCTTGAACAAAAAATTTATGTTTCATGGAATTATTGTTTGTTTTTTCTTAGCTTAGTAATAGCTATACAGAATTAACATGCAAATTCTCTGAAGAAGTCTGATTCACTTTTCTTATCTTTAAGCATGTGAGGCCTTTCATCTATTTCATTCTTGTTAAGAAGAGATTCTATTTGGAGCTCTTATTTTCTGCTTCACAGTTCTCCAGACCCCTTGAAAGGCTTTGATTCTAGATCTTCTTTCACGTCACCTGGGGCATCCCTGATCTTTCTGTGTACTTCTCTCCATCTCCTAATACCATGTCTTCCTTTTCTTTGACTAATTTCCTTGTATGATAAAATGTATTATCTAGAACTTCCTGACCAAGGATCCATGGGGCAAAATACTTTGAGCATTAGCATACTCCAAAGTGTCATTATTTTCCTCTTGCAATTGACGGGTGGCTTGACAGGGTATATCGATTTTAGGGTTGAAAAATAGCAGACTGTTGTTAGTGAAAGCACTGATCCATTATCTTCCAGATCCTGATGTTATTATCAGGAGGTCCAAATCTGTGTTTTCATTTCCTGGGTGTTTCTGGGCTTTGGTGTCTGTTCTAGGCTTACCTGACTGATGGTGTTGAGCATTCTCTGATAGCTTAAGCAGGTCACTACAATTCCAATGGCTTCTCAACTTCCAACAGTTGCTCTCCTCTTCTATAGCCTTTGTTCTCATGCCTCTTCCATAAAGGTATAAATCAACAAGGACAGGATGGATTTAAGAAACACAGTCTAGAAACCATAAAGATAAAAGAAATTTGAGATTTTTAGGAGGGAAGAGATCTGTCCTAAACCTAATTTTTGACTTTGATGCAATAAGGCTGTCAAGTTCCCCGACAGGAGGTAAACTAACATTCTTTAAATACCTATATGCTGCATTCTTCATATGTGTAATGCCATTTAATCACTTTAATGATTTTAAGGTAAGTTATGGGTGCACAGAGAGATTTATTGATTTGTCTTAAAAAAGAAAGTATCAGAAATTAGATGCAGATCCTTTCCCTGAAGGACTAGAATGAAAGATTGTCAGTATAAATAGAAATGTGATACTTAGAACACAAAGACGAAGTTGTAACTCGGCTGAGTCATGACTCATCAGCGTGTTCTGACTAGTGCAGCAGGGACTTTTGTACCTTTATCCATTGTTCCAACTAATGGAAAACTTTTTAAAACCAGGTATTCCTTTGTCCTCAGCTTCATAGACTAGATACATTTTTATTCTATGGACTTCTTGAACTAGCAGAGAATCTTTTTAAGACAAATCATCAAAAAATGTTTACTTTTTTCTTTACTACAGTAATAATTTTCTGTGGTACCAGTAGTGTTGAGTTTAGGGAATGTGTCCATTGGATAACATGTTATTACTTTCCCCTGCTCCCTTATATGGACCTAAATTCCCATTAGCTGCCATCAGTCATGTAATTGATGTTTCTTGGAGGAAACTTTTATGAAGTAGGAAAAGAAAAATCACAAAATGTAAGATCATCAGAAGAGCAAAGCAACTAAAAACCCATATCCTTATTTTGGAGTAAAGATGATATTTGAGGAATACAGTAATGAAATTCTCCATCATGGGTGGAGGAGTTTGGAGAAATTGCATTCATTGTGTAAAGGATTTGAGAAACCAATAAACCATGGGATGGGCCAACATGGACTGTCATCAGACACTCATGGTCATGTGGTAAACACTTGTGGCTGGCTGAGATGTGTTTCTTTGCTGAGTGAGACACTCCAGGGTTTAAGCCCAACATATGATTCTTCCTTTCAGGTTTCAAATTCTGTCCCACAATTTTCCAGTGATTCTCAAGGAGCAAAATTCATAAGCAAAAATTTTGAGCTAAAGACATAGCCATAAGTAAGTATTTAAGGTGCACTTATTTTGCGTTGTTTTTATTTTCTTCCTACCTGATATATTAGGCAAAAAATAAACAAACAAACAAAAAAAAAACCTGAAAAATTTTATTTCCCTAAGTTCTTGAATGATACAAGACCAGTGCTCTAACTGCTGAGCTATGGAGCCTGATAAGGTATTTATGATTTTGACTCTCAGTGTATTATTTGGTCAGGTATATTCTTATTTTCCTTCTTTTATTTTGCAATATTCACTAAGATTTTAGTGTGGAAAATAAAATGTGACTTATGTAGGTCATAAAGATAGATTACATTCTGACCTCAAATTAAGAAGATGAAAATTTGCTATAATCTGTTTTTACAAAAGTTACTGGAAACATTTGTATGAATTTTTTGAGAACTTCTCAAAAACATGACTAACTTGTACATATTAGTAGAAAATTGGAAAAAATGATTTTTCCAAAACCACATTTAAGATACTATTACCATCTTGACTCTTGTATACTAATCAGAATCAGAAAATGTGAAGACTAAAAATTATATATTAAGCAAGGAACTTCCTAAAGTTATAAAAATGAAATTAAAATCTTAATATTAAGCCAAAACATGATGTTCTAGATTCCAATTGCAGATGCAAGTGGTCACTTAACAATTTAGCTTAGGCTGGTTGACTACCATCTGTGAATACTTAAATAACTCAGAAACTGTAGTGAAAATTCGAGTGACAAGTTCTAGAGTGATAATGGGAGTCCCAGTTGACACCTTGGAGAATTTAGACCTCCTTAAACCTTAATCCGCTCTGCTGTTAGGGTCTACTACTAAGATACTCATTTTTGAAAAAGAGGACGAGACTGGGGGTAGGAATAAATGAGTATATGGGTGAAATACTGGAGAATCTTGGGTACCAAGAATAAACTACTCGATCACCAAAAATAGCAGTAAGAATATCCCCTTCACAATTTGTACTACCATCAGTCATCATCAGGGACTAATCAATTCAGAATCTTTGAGAAGAAAAGAATACATTCCTTCAAAATGAAATGAAGCTTCTAACTAATGGGTACTTGCCCTAGAATCCTTAATGGATTTTGTTTTGTTTTACAAAAAAATTGAATTATTACTAATCCTCTACAATGATATTTCTCATTAATATCCAATTGCATCTCTACTGCTCTTGTCTTGACTCTAAGAAGATGAAATAATTATAAATGCAATGTTTTGAAAATATTATAAATGGGAATAATATTCAATACATGAAGTAAAAAGCACATAACTCAAGTGAACCGATATGAGCAAGTTCATACATGTGAGACACTAGGAAGTGGCAATTTCATCATAAGGATGTGTGGATGATGGTGATTATAAACGAATCTTGGTTATAAGATGCATCCTGATTTCAGAGATGTTAAAATGTGAACAATATGTGCATATTAGAATTGATGAAATATGACAATTCTCATTTTGTGTTGGGTACAATTTGGCTTTTCTGTTGAAAATAACTTTCTTATTTCAATGACTTTTTTACAGTCTTACTGAGCTATAACTTAGCATAAAGTTTATGCTACAACATAGCATAAAGTTTACCCATTTAAAACATACTGACTCAATATTTACAGATTTGTGCAACCATCACTCTAATGTAATTTTAGAACCTATTAATCAGCCCTCAAAAAATCTTGTACCTCTTAACCTCTCTCCTATTCCCTGACTCTCCTTCATCCATTTAATAAGGTTCTTATTTAAATATTTTAATTTATTTTGTACATAATAAGAGCCATTTATTTACTTGTTATCGTCTAGTGTGCTTCATGGACACAGTCCCATTGGCTTTCAGAGCTAGGTGTTTTTTGTGTGGGGAAGGAGGGACCCACCTTGAGGTGAGTGTCTTGAAAAGTTGGAGCCCCAGATGTGGGGTCCAGACCCTTTGCTCCATAAGGAGAAGCTGGGAGTTGGGAGTTTCTTCCCAATTGTATGGTATTTTTCAGGTGGTGGGGTTTGTGTCAGGAGTGTGTCTCAGCCTTTCCTACCCATTTTGATGTGGGTGATGCTATTTTCTCATTCATCTGATGTGTAGGAGATACTTAGCTAGTTTCTGGATTTCTTTCAGAGGAAATGGCTCTGTGTATAGCTTTGGTATGTCTGTGGGAGGAGGTACATTCAGGAAGCTTTCATGATCTCATCTTGGATTGGAACTGATTCTTTGATTTTTTTGAAGTCTAGGTGTTTATTTTGGTCTGGACTGTTGGAGAGTAAAGATCTGGTAAAGCTTTTGACATGGGACAGGAAGGCATGATGTTGTTTAAAAAATGAGTATGTCAGTAGTATGTAGGATGCTTTAAGGAGGGTGAAGATTTGCCTTGATATTATTGTAGTGGCATTAATTACTAAGGATCTGGAAAAAAGTAGTAGCAATGAAATAATGAAGCTGAATATCAAGAAAAGTGAAGCCATCCTAAGGTTGAAAATTATGATACTGGTCTTTTAATTGATGTCTATTTCCCAGTTTCTCTACTATTTCACTCATCTCTCTTTGGATGTAATAGTCTAATTTCACTTAAGACAAATAAAAAGCTAAGTTAATATTTCTGAAAGCCTGGTATATGTCAGAGAATATGTCCAACATTTTATGTGTAGTTGTTACCCAGAACTGGGTTTGTCTCTTGATGGGTGCTGAGTCAAAATACATAATCAAAGAAGTTGAAAAATAGGAAAAGTAAGAGTTTTACTTGCAACAAGTAAAAAAGAACACCGTGGATCTTTCCCAAAGCAGTGTCTCTCTCCCTGAGCAACAGAATTGAGGAATTTTTCAGCTGAGGGTACATACATATTCATGAAGGAGCTCAGACAATGGGGAATACTACATAAAATTAGGGCAAAAGTCATCTTAAGGTGACTGAATCCAGGTCAAAGTCTTAGGGGTTGGCGAGCATCAGCATTGTCAGTTCTCTGACTCCAGTATGTCCAGTATCTTGAGTTCTCAAAGGTATTTAGATACTGCAAAGATAATTTAGGAGTGTGCTTGAGGTCATCTTTACTTTTGAATATGATCATGATGTGGTTGAGTGATAGCCAAGAAAGAATTCTTGAGACTCCTTTGGTACAAAAAAGGTGATTTTGTTAAAGCACAGGGACAGGACCTGAGGGCAGAAAGAGCTATACTGGGGTTGTAAGGAGTAACTGATTATTAAGATTTTCTGTCCTGTACAAACATAGTGATCCAAAAGGACACCTGCACCCCAATGTTTATAGCAGCAATGTGCACATTTGCCAAACTGTAGAAAGAGCCCAAATGTCTATCGATGGATGAATACATAAAGAAGAGATATTATATATATATATATATATATCTATATACATCTATAGATATATATATATAATCTCAGCCATCAAAAAATGAAACCTTACCATTTGCAATGACATGGATAGAACCTAGAGGGTATTATACTAGGCAAAGTAAGTCAGAGAAAGACAATTATCACATGATTTCAATCATGTGTGGAATTTAGGAAACAAAACAGAGAGTCATAGGGGAAGGGAGGGAAAACTAAAATAAGACAAAATCAGAGAGAGAGACAAACCGTAAGAGACTCTTTAACTATGGAAAACAAACTGAGAGTTGCTGGAGGAGGAGGCAGGTGGGGGGATGGGGTAACTACGTGATGGGCATTAAAGAAGGTACGTAATGTAATGAGTCCTGGGTGTTATCACTGTACTCTACCGTTGAAACTAATAAAACACTACATGTAAAAAAGAAAAAAAAAGATTTTTCTATCCTATGGAGGGGAGAGTGATGTTGAGTGTATAGGTTTCTAGAGATTGCTTTTTTCTTGATTTTTCTTATAAGATTTTATTTATTTATTTGAGAGAGAGATCACAAGTAGGCAGAGGCAGGCAGATAGAAGGGGGGAAGCAGGTTCCATCCTGAGCAGAGAACCTGATGCGGAGCTCGATCCCAGGACCCTGGGATCATGACCTGAGCTGAAGGCAGGGGCTTAACCCACTGAGCCACCCAGGTACCTGCTTTTTTTCCTGTTAATCATTAAGAGTTGCAAACTGAGACTCCTATACTGTGTGACTGTGATCCTCTCTGTTAGCCATTTGTTTGTCCCTTTCCTTAGTTCTAGGATGGCCAGCAGTGCCTGAGGAATATCATGTATATCCTACCTTGGGGTTGGTGGGTCTGGTAGGGTATTAGCTTGTGCTTTGCCCTCAGCTTGCCTCCTCCTCCCTCATCAGTCAGGCTCTCTTGGCCTGATAGTGGCTGTTTGTTCTTAAATTCTTTCACAAGGTCGCTGGGGGCTAAAATGACTATTCTTGTATCAGGAAATCTATGTCTTGCTCTCTTTATCTGAAGAGTACTAACCCTTTCTGCTTACACAGTGTCTGATTTAATGCAGTCCTGAAGTAGATGGTGTGGTGCCCAAGTGTGGTGTCTCTTGATCAGATGGGGTCCCCAAATGTGGGATGACTATCCAGTGGAAGCCCGAATTGCAAGAGGTAAAAGAATTCACTTGAGGCAGAACAAAGGAGATAGAAGTTTATTAAATCAGCCAAAAGGGAGCTGCTGGCAGGACAGCAGAGGAGAGGCTATCTGCAAACAGGTAGAGGGTGGGAGCATGTGTTTAAGGCGAAAGATGAAGAGGGATGGCAACATATGGAATCCTCCCTTTTTTGGTAACTCTGCCTGGTTATAGTAGCCCATTGGTCAATTAGGGCCTATGGATATTTTGAGGTGGGTCGCCTGATGGGCCTGTCTATATTCCATTGCTCAAGCCTGTTTGCCTAAAAGCAGCCTCTACAGGTGACATATCTCAAGTCAAAGATGGAGGAACTCAGCCCATAGAAGATTATCAAGATTAAGGAAATGGAGAAATAGACATGGATTCATAATTGAAACTAGGTAGTCAGGCTTTAATGTCTAATTCATTTCAATATTCCAAGAGGCTTTTAAAATCCGTGTTTTTTTTTGTTTTTTTTTTTTTTTAACACAGCTTCTTTTCAACAGTTTAATCATACTGAGGTAGGGAAACTGAAGGACTCCATAAAAATCTGCTTTTTTTCTCCTTTTGCTTCTATTCTTGCTAGAACCTGCATGCCCACTTTACACATTCTTCGTAATGCACAGAGTGTATGTCCTCCTTGTAAGTGACAAGAAGGTAATGATTTCCTTAGAATAGATAGCATCTAAGGAATGACTAAATGAGAATGACCAGACAAAGCCATCATATGCTCATTACAAATCACTGGAGCTAGACATCTGAATGCCAAGACCCCGGAGCTTCAAAGAATAATTGACTTAGGAAAGACACCTGGGCACTCATCTTTGTTCTAACCAATTCCTGGATGCCTGAGAGGACACATACATCAGACCACAATCCTCAATAAGAGCTCAAGATGTCAAGCAAAGATGAGACTCTCTTTTTCTTTCTGAGTCGTATCTTCACACTCTTTATAACTTCAGTAAACTCTGCTCCCACTTCTTGCTGGCTTGCATTTCATTTCTATCTTGCATTTAGCCAAGGAGTTTCTTGGCTGGACCTATGGGAACCCTCTTTGGTTCCAGCCTGCCTACATCAGTATGATCCAGCAATTCCAATTCTGGGTATTTATCTGAAGGAAATAAAAACACTAAATTAAAAATAATACCTGCAACCCTCATGT
Organism: Mustela nigripes; assembly: GCF_022355385.1. Lineage (NCBI taxonomy): Eukaryota > Metazoa > Chordata > Mammalia > Carnivora > Mustelidae > Mustela > Mustela nigripes. The sequence goes on from NC_081571.1 coordinate 18,847,354, forward strand.
TCATTGCATCATTATTTATAATAGTCAAGATATGGAAGTAACCCCAAGTGTCCACTGATGGATAAATAGATACAGAAAATGTGGTATAAATAAATAAGTAAATACACACCACACACACACACACACACACACACACACACACACATCACGCTATGGAGTATTATTTGGTCATAAAAAGAAGGAAACCCTGCCATTTGTAATAACATGGGTGGACCTTGAGGGAATCATGCTTGTGGAATAGGCCAGAAAGACAAAGACAAATACCTTATGATCTCACTTATATATGGAATTAAAAAAAAAAAAAAAGAACTTACAGATACAAGGAACAGACTGCAGATTTGTAGTTGCCAAAGGAGGGGTTTAGCGTGGGTAAAAATGGGTGAAAGGGGTCAAAAGATATAAACTTCCAGGTACAAAATAAATAAGTCATGGGGATATAATGTATGACATGGTAACTATAGTTAATAAAACTGCCTTGCATATTTGAAAGTTGCTAAGAGAATATATTTTTAAAGTTTCCATTACAAGGAAAAAAATTTCAACCATGTATGATGATAGATGTTAAATAGACTTATTGTGATCATTTTGCAATATATACAAATATCAAATCATTATGTTGTACATACACCTAAAACTAATATAATGTTAAATGGCAAGTATATCTCAATTTTTTAAAAAATGAAAATAAAACCTAAAATACATTCCCTATTTGGTCAGATTATACTGTTGTAGATAAGCCATAACGATGATCCTTCCCAAATTACCCTCTAATCTATGTGGTTTTCCACTTTGGGACATGTATAGCAGGCCTCATAGGTGTAAGAACACCTATCACAAAGATGCTAAAGCATTTCATACCTGCGAAGTTTCATTTCTTGCAGAGAGGTATAGGTCAACCTTGTCCTGAAGATTGGTTTAAGAATGCTTTGTGGTCATTTTCGTTTGTTTGTTTGTTTCTGTTTTTGATGAGAACAGGGCCAATCACCTAAGATCTTAAGCTTTGTTCATTATTAAACAAAAGCTGAATTTCAGGTCTCTTTACTCAAATTTTATATAGGACATTGAAAGTATAGATTGCTCTGGCAGTATAGACAATTTAGCAATGTTTATTCTTCCAATCCATGAGCATGGAATGCTTTTCCATCTTTTTATGTCTTCTTCAATTTCTTTCATGAGTGTTCTGTATTTCCTTGAATACAGATACTTTACCTCTTTGGTTAGGTTTATTCCAAGGTATCTTGTGTTCTTGGTGGTATAGTAAATGGAATCGAGTCTCTAATTTCCCTTTCTATATTTTCATTGCTAGTGTTATAGGAAAGCAACTGATTTCTGTGCACTGATTTTGTATCCTGCCACATTACTGAATTGCTGTATGAGTTCTAGTAGTTTGAGTGTGGAGTCTTTTGGGATTTCCATAAAAAGTATCATGTCATCTGTGAAGAGAGAGAGTTTGATTTCTTCTTTGCCAATTTGAATAATCTTTGACAAAGCAGGAAAAAATATTCATTGGAGAAAAAACAATCTTTTCAATAAATGGTGCTGGGAAAATTGGACAGCTATGTATAGAATGAAATTCTACCATTCTCTCACACCATACACAAAGATAAACTTTAAATGAATGAAAGACTTCAACGTGAGGCAGGAATCTATCAAAATCCTGGAGGAAAAATAGTAACCTCTTCGACATTGGCCACAGCAACTTCTTTCAATATATGTCTCCAAAGGCAAAGGAAACAAAAGCAAAAATGAACTTTTGGGACTTCATCAAGATCAAAAGCTTCTGCACAGCAAAGGAAACAGTCAACAAAACCAAGGGACAACCCATGGAATGGGAGAAGATATTCGCAAATGACATTACAAACAAAGGGCTGATATCCAAGATCTATAATGAACTCAAACTCAACATCCAAAAAACAGATAATCATGTCAAAAATTGGGCTGAAGACGTGAACAGACACTTCTCCAAAGAAGACATACAAATGGCTAACAGACACATGAAAAAATGTTCATCATCATTAGCCACCAGGGAAATTCAAATCAAAACCACATTGAGATTCCACCTTATACCAGTTAGAAAGGGCAAAATCAACAGGACAGGAAACAATGGTTGGAGAGGATGTGGAGAAAGAGGAATGCTCTTACTATGTCGGTGGGAATGCAAGTTGGTGCAGCCACTTTGGAAAACAGTGTGGAGGTTCCTCAAAAAATTAAAAATAGAGCTTCCCTGTGACCCTGTAATTACACTACTGGATATTTACTCCAAAGATACAGATGTAGTGGAAAGAAGGGCCATCTGTACCCCATTGTTCATGGCAGCAATGGCCACAATCGCCAAACTGTGGAAAAAGATGAGATGCCCTTCAATATATGAATGGATAAAGAAGATGTGGTCCATATATACAATGGAATGTTACTCAGCCATCAGAAAGGATGAATACCCAACTTTTGTATCAACATGGATGGGACTGGGGGAGATTATGCTGAGTGAAATAAGTCAAGCAGAAAGAGTTAATTATCCTATGGTTTCACTTACTTGTGGAGCATAAGGAGTACCATAGAGGCCATTATGAGAGGGAAAAGAAAAATGAATTGGGGTAAATTGGAGGGGGAGATGAAAGATGAGAGACTGTGGATTGTAAGAAACAAGCTGAGGGTTATGGAGGTGGGTGGGGGGATGGGTGAGACTGGTGATGGGTATTGTGGAGGGCACATATTGCATGGAGCACTGGGTGTGGTGCATAAACAATGAATCTTGGAACATGAAAAAAAATAAAATTAAATTAAGGTGCTAAAAAAATTTTATATAGGACATATTGTTTCTCCCTTTAGCTCTGTTGTTTCCTCATAAGGAATATCTTCCTTCTGAGTACATTTTTCTTATAACATGTCCTGATAATGGTAACCAAATTGCTCTTTCTCATTCTCACCTATTTTAGCTGTTACTGCTGATAAATTTAACATTTAATAAATGAACTCTCTCTTAGATTTAGTAGATTTTCATATCTTCTTATTTCTCACCTAGACTGTCATCATTTTAACATTTTAGCACAGTTTCCTGATTTTTGACATATATGTACTCCAATTGAAATAATGTTTATACATTACAAATCAAGATAATACTTAACACACTGAAAAATTTCCCATGCTGTTATTTAGTTTATCCCCCACCTCCATTTACAGGCAAGGGCTAATATGCTCTTTGTCCCTGTAAATTACTTTGTGTTCTTAAGACAATATAAATATGTGCTTTTTCAAAATAACAACTTCTTCATTCAACATAATGTTTTGAGGTTTATTTATATTGTTGCATGTACCAACAATTTGTTTCTTTTATTAATGGGTAACATTCTGTTGTATGGATATACCACATTTTGTTTATCCACTTATTTGCTGATGGATATTAAGTTATTTATTATTAAAAATCAGATTTCTATGAATATTTATGTACATGTCTTTGTGTGGACATATGTATGTTTTCATTTCTTTTGGGTATATACCTAAGAATGAAATGGGTAAGTTGTACAGAAGGTGTATCTTTAACTTTTTAAGAAACTGCCAGTTTTCTGGTTATTTTGCCATTTTTCTTTCCCACTGACAGTATATGAAAGTTCCAGTTTCTCTAGATTCAGACATTTGTTAGTCTTTTAATTTCAGCTATTCTAATGGTGAGTCTTCTTACTCACCATCACTACTTTGGGATCTGGCTAATGATGTCACACATTTTTTTTCCTTATGCTTATCGGCTGTTTATGTATCATTAGTGACATGTCTGTTCAAATCTTTTGCTTATTTGTTTATTGGATTGCTTATTTTCTTATTGAGTTTGAAGCTTCTTTATATATTCTAACTGTAAGTCCTTGATTATAAATATGTTTTGCAAACATTTCTTAGAAGTTTGTGGGTTTTTTCAATCTCTATCAAAGATAAGAACTTTTAAATTTTGATAAGATTCAATTTACTATTTTTTTCTTTTATTCATTGTACTTTCGTTGTGTGTGTGTGTAATTTTTCTCTTGCTTTCTTCTAGCAATGGGTCCAATCTTATCTATTTAAAAGATTATTATTTTTCTATTGAAATAATTTTACACTATTGTAAAAAATCATTTGTCTATATTTATGTTATTGAGTAAATATCTTCTTGATGATTTCATATCTCTATCACTATGAAATATACCCTCTTATCACTGATATTTTTTATTCCTGTATTTTCTTTACTTTATATATATTAATACAGCCACACAGCTTTCTTCTCGTTAGGATTTGCATCTTGTAACTGATTGTATCCCTGTATTTTAACCTAGTCCTATACTTATATACAGAGAACTGGGTTCATATTTACATTACACTTGGAGTTTATGTTTATATTACAGTTATAGAGATAGCAAATAGTTGGATCTTGATTTTATACCATCACAAACATTCTAGGATTTACAGTTTTCACTTTAACTTATCACTGTATACCTCCATATGAGAGTATGTTAATTATACTAGAATTAAAAAAGAAAGAGTATGCATAGAAATTGTAAGGGCCTTTTAACAGTATATGTCTTTCATCCCTCATCCTTTGTTATTATTAAGTATTTTACTTCTTCATATCTTATTAGCAACAAAATACAATGTTTGTTTTATTAAACCATAAGTTGTATTTTAAAGCATTTTTAAAATGAGAAAATAAGTCCATGACACTTACACATTATTAATCATTTTTACCACCTTTAATTTTTTTGAAGCCAGGTCCAAGTTTCTATCAAAAGTTATGTTCCTTCTGCCTGTAAAACTGCTTTAATGATGTATTGTAGTGTAAGTGTTCTGGCAACAAAGATCCTAGCTTTCATTAGTCTGAAAAATCCCTATTTTTATTTTTCAGGAATATTTGTTTGGCTACACAATTTTAGTTTTCAGTTTTCTTTTTTTTCTTCTGGCTTCCATAATTTCTTTTTTTTTTAATTTTTTTTTAAATTTTTTATTTTTTATAAACATATATTTTTATCCCCAGGGGTACAGGTCTGTGAATCACCAGGTTTACACACTTCACAGCACTCACCAAAGCACAGACCCTCCCCAATGTCCATAATCCCACCCCCTTCTCCCAAACCCCCTCCCCCCAGCAACCCTCAGTGGCTTCCATAATTTCTAATGGAAATTCTAAAGTGATTCTTAATTCTGATCACTCTTTGAAATAGTATGATTTTTATTCTTCTGGTTTTAGGAATCCGTTAATACCACTGGTTTCTAGTAGTTTGATTGTGGTATGTCCTTGTAGAGAGCAAAATATAATTTCTCATGTCACGCAGGAGCCTGTGTCAAGCAATGACACAAGCAGTCAGTGACGCAGCTAGGAGATTCTCCCGGGACCAATGTCAGCTGACACCCCAGAATTAATAACAAAGAGAAGCAGAGGAGGCCTGCAGAGACCCAAAACTGATTAAATCCCTTTAAAAAAGAAAAGGATTTTGGCAGCAAACTGTTAGACTCTTCAGACCTCTATGTCTGATCACTTAAAAAAGGCAACTGGCCCTTAAGGCTCTGCCCATGGATCTCTGGACGGAAGGGAGATTCTTCACAGCCTGAATATCAGAAGCAGTAACAGAACAGACCAAGAGGCCTTATCTCAGCTGCACTGCCGCAAACTGCCCTCGTGTTTGGTTCCTTCACTTCCTGCACCCTTCTGTTATCTTGTTTGTTGTGTGGCTTGTCTTTGTCCTTCTCTGTGTGCTGTGTAGAAAGCCACGTTTAATCACATAGTGAAATGTCATTGAGTCTGGAATCCTGAACCTGCTTTATCGCTGTGACTTAACTTGGCTTTATGAATGAATAAAGCTGACATTGTGGAAGGACAGAACTCATGTGTGTGCTTTCCTAGCGTGTTCATGGCAGTCCTGGTGTGAATAATATTGTATATTCTGCTTGCGGTTCACTGAGCTTTATTGGATCTGTGGGTTTATAATTTTCGAAATATTTAGAAAATTACTGTTATTATTATTTATTCAAACAGTTTTCTGTCCTCTCCTCCATACTGACACATACACAAATCTTCTGAGATGATAGTTACATGAAGATTAGACCGCTTGAGATTTTCCAGCTGGTCAATGAGGCTCTGACCATTTTTTTCCTCTCCGTGTTTTGATTTTGTTAATTTCTGTTGTTTTATATTCAAATTCAGTAATCCTTTCTTTTTTCTGTATCGTCTAATCTATTCTTTATTCCATCCTGGAATTCCCCATTATTGACACTTGTTTTTTATTCTTTCATTTTTGAATGTTTTTCATTTCTTTCCTCATGTTTATTTTTTCTTTTAAATCTTCAAGTAAGGGGCGCCTGGGTGGCTCAGTGGTTTGGGCTGCTGCATTCGGCTCGGGTCATGATCTCAGGGTCCTGGGATCGAGCCCCGCATCGGGCTCCCTGCTCCGCAGGAAGCCTGCTTCCCTCTCTCTCTCTCTCTCTTTCTGCCTCTCAGCCTACTTGTGATCTCTGTCTGTCAAATAAATAAATAAAATCTTTAAAAATAAAATAAAATAAAATAAATCTTCAAGTAAAATTTGCTAAACCTTTGCTTTTACTTTGGGATCTGGTTCTATTGGCTGATTTGTTTTATTCTGTGACAAGTTGCCTTTTTCCTGCATCTTACTACATCTAACAGCTTTTTATTTGGTGCTGTATAATTTGTTTGGCATATAGCTCCTTAGTCATAATTTTGCTGATTGTCTTTATGACTAGCAGAAAAACCATGTCAATATTTTTATTTTTAAATTATACATTTACCTATCAATCATTTATTTGGCATATACAATATGTAAGACATTAAGCTAAAATCAGTCCTTGGTGGAGTCCTTCATTTCTACGTACTATACATACCTAAACTGTTGGTAGTCCTGGTGAATACCTTCCAAGAAAATATGGAGAACATATTGACATAGATTTTAACAAAACAATATACTCCAATAATACACTTTTTTAAATGAAATGCTTTTTAGGCTTTCAAATACTACAGCAGGTAGAGAGCTATAGGATAGATTATGCCTGTAGAAAATGTTTAGTCTTTTTAATATTTCTGTACATTTTGATGTTTCTTGCAAATTTTTCCTTGTTTATTGGTTTTCAAACAGGCAAAATACTCTTGCTTATTCAGAAAATGCTTATTAAACAATGGTATATGTAGATCTCATTTTTAATAGTAGAAATATAAATTATCTGGCTTATAAAAATGTTTTGGGAAAAATATTTGGGGGAATTATAGATTGCTAAAGAAAAATTAGAAGTCAGATGTTTCCAAATCATTTGAGGAAGCATAAAGCTACCCTGAGACCACATATTTAGCCATATTTGTTAGTTATTGTTGTGTTGTAAAGGTTGGGGTTGGAGGAGACTAATTAATTATGTTCCTTTTTTTCAGGTTTCAAATAAATTAGTCTTATATGGACCATAAAGTCAGATTGGGTTAAGAATTGAGCTTTAGCAATGGTACAGCTTGATTGAAAACTGGTGCATACTATAGCCTATCCTGCCGTGAACAGTAGAGCAGTTAGAGAGTGTCTAGTGCCATTGCAGATGGGAAGCCCTGCCACTGTGAGCTAATCAAAGGTAGGGGAGTGGTTGAGGAGGGAATGGCAAGGTTCTTGTGGAACCAAGGGGGTGTAGTCAAGTATTAATGGCATTCATTTTCCAGTCTTGTGTCATATCTCTTTTGTGGGAAGAAATGAATAACTTGTCAAGAGATAAGAGCTTCTTCCCCAAAACTTCATCAAGACAGTGGAAGACTGAGGAGAGTGGAAGGAAATATTTCTCCTTCCAATGGCCATTTTGCTAAAGCAAATAGGCAGACTTTAGTTTCTGTTTGTTTTTTGCCCCTCGCAATATGTTGTGATCTATAGAGAAAGATAAATGACTATTCACAAAAGTGTTGTGAAATTGTCCTGGACAACTCAAATTAGTACCTTAGGCTTTAATGTTTAAATGCTTGACGATTTCATGTAGTTTGAGTTTTCTAAAAGGAATTAAATTATCAGATAATTCCTTAGTATTTGCTATATTTATCTAAGTTATAAAAATAAGTAAGAGTAGAATTTTTTATACATTGCTTATAATTAAGACTTATTACTAATTGTAAAATTAAAGTTACTTCATTATTTTGATATATTTATACTCAAATCTCATGTGTATTTAATTATATATTATGTATTGACTTATGTATTATTTATTTTATTATTAGTCTATGGGAAAAGAAATAGATATTATTCATTTGAATAATCATATAATGAAATTTAACATATTTACATAACTGAGGTAACAGCTGAAGATTAAAAACAATTAATTGACATAGCTTGGAGATTGATGGTCACATTCCGTAAGAGATAACATGAACTATTTAGAGTTCAGAAGACTATAGATTGAAGACTTAAGATAACATTGAAACCCATATTTATAATTACAGAAAGATAAGAAGAGTGTCATAAGTGTAGCAAAGATCTAAATTTCCCAACCAGAAATTTTTCCTTTAAAATTGGTCTGGAGATCTATATATATGTATATAAATTGTTTTTTCTTTGCTCTCTCAGCCTTTATTTTAAATGTTTCTAAATTGCCACAGTTCCTATATTTCTGTCTCAATAAATAAACTTATCAAAAAATCTCTTTGGAAAAATTTTTCCAATAAGGTAATTAATTAGAGGTTCTCCGGATCTGATATATGCCAATGTTTACTAGTCTACATTGAAACCATGAATCATATATATGGCTAATAGATGATAGTTTCCATTCAGTGATTTTAATTATTATTAGATCATGACTACAAGTGTAATTATAATTTCCTACCTCGTAATATAGACTTTATCTTTAAAATTAACTTTCTCTAAAGTTTCTTCAATCATTTCCAAACACCTTGGACATTTCTTCATTATATCACTTTGTAGTACAGTTAGTATTTGTATATTGTTTTGATCTTTCTTAACATACACAAGGCAGGAAAATCATATTATCCATGTGCCTTTCTTTCCCTTAGATAACACATGAGAGCAGAGGTTACTTTTTCTCCCTGTTTTGGATCACTTATAGCAATCTAGTCTGGAAATAGGAATTAGTGTGATGAAGGTGATTTATCACATTAGATACCAATCTAAATCTATGGACAGATTTATTTCATATGTTAGTTTCCATTTGATGAGCATTCTTGGGGTATATCCAAATTTTGAATATGTCAAATTCTTTTGACAAGTACATATTACTCATACTTAATATAGAGCCATGGTTTGCAAACTACTATGCTAGGCATTGGGAAATAGTAAATGGAAATGAATATAAAGATGGTGCTCTCTGCCTTCAAGGTGAGATTAACTGAAAGGGGTTTGGGGTAAAGTAGAGCATATAGATGAGAAGCAGGCAGTGAGCAGCAGGCAGCATAACTTTTCAAGGGAAACAGCAGTGGTAACTTGTGTAAATCACTACTTCTCATAATGGTAAAAAAAAAAAGTGAGTATATTTGGAATTATGACTGAGTTGAATACATACAAAACCACAATTATAGAGAAAAAGTTACCATCTTTATTTTACTATATCATTATGAGTAAGAAAGAATCTGTGATATCTTGAGAAGAGTCAGTTATTTATTCATTAGTTTTTTAATGCATGTACTCACCTAATTGTCATCTATTCTTTATTCCAAAATGTATTGAACATCTACTACTATGTTCTCTTCTAGGTGTTAGGGATACAAAGGAAATTAATGTGTCATGTTTACCGTCATATATGATTTCACAGCCTACTTGGAAGAGATTCATAATCTATCTTGAATAAGAACAAACCCAGTCTTTGCACTGGAAGGCCAGCAGTGGTCCAGGCCAATTCCATTGCCCCAGGATATCCATAGCAGCACCTATTTTTCCACGATTATTATTCCAATCTTTAAAGACACCAAACCTTTCCTCTTTATAAAATCCTTTTTAGAACAGAAATAGTCATTGAAGGATCCCATTGAAACTATTGCTAGCTAATTTTTATGATCTGGCAAAATTTTGGAAAGAATTCATTAGATGCTCAGAATAAAAATGGAGATCAAAAGAGATTTTTAGTGGAGGTCACAAGGGCACTGATAGAACAGGTAAACGTGCCAATTCATTTGTGATATATTTTATCTTTTTTATTTTTAATTTTTAAAAGAAATGTTATTCATTTATTTGACAGACAGAGATTACAAGTAGGTAGAGAGGCTGGCAGAGAGGAGGAAGCAGGCTCCCTGTTGAGCAGAGAGCCTGATTCGGGATTCCATCCCAGGACCCTGGGATCATGACCTGAGCTGAAGGCAGAGGCCTTAACCCACCGAGCCACCCAGGCACCCCTGTGATATATTTTAATGTTCTGTGAAGAAGAAAATGACAACAACAAAAAAGAAATGATGGTGTCACCCTATAGAGAAATAAAAATCATAATGCTATTTTAGAGATATTATTATTAGGGAAAAATGTTTGTTCACAATATGCCAAAACATGAAAAAAAGAATTTTGGAAAAAAGTGCTATGTTATGAATATTTACTTTGTTGAAATACATATATAACATATGAATAGAAAAAATCCTAAATATATAGACCAAAAAATGTGTTAATCCTGAACAATTGGATAAATTTATGGTTGATGTTCTAAGATTTTTCTAGTATCTGCAGCCTGTTTTACTCTGTACTCTTTCTACCATTTTGAACTTTTTAATTGAGGTATAATAGAAGTATACAAATGTGTGCAAATCATAAGTGGATAGCTTGATGCCTTTTCACAAATTGAGTCCATCCATGCACACAGTGCCCAAATCAGGAAACAAAATATTATCAATATCTCAGAAGCAGCCTATTTCCTTCTACTTCCTTCTATTTACTGCCTTATAAATCATTTTCTTAAAGGTATTAACTTCAGTCTTGGGTAGAGGTCTGTGTGAACGTATGGCGTAATGTTAATGTACAAATAGCTGAATTCTTTTTGTGGTTAATGCATATTGGGTACACAAAGTTCCAAATAGTTAACTGAATCAGTATTTGTGAATATATTTGTAAGCCTAAAATATACCGTGCAAATGTAAGTAATTATTTATACTTCTCTGACCTAAGAAGCAGAGATATTAACTGACTTGCTTCTGATTTTGTTTCTCATTTTTTTAGTTAACTGATACTTTTTTCACACAATTTTGGGTTATTCATGTAGTTAACAGAATACAGTTCAAGGCTTTTTAAATGACGGCATTTTCCTATTCCAACACAAGGATCAGAGATTCGGCCAGTTTTGTCAAAGTGGATGACTAGTTTGGAAAGATTACAGTTTAGATTGGATGCTCTTTTCTGAAAGAATCTGTGCTTGTCAGCTTCCCAAACCGGTCAAGTCAGCGACCAAATCCCCATGAGACTGCACACATGTAAATGATATTTGTAAAGCCTCTCAGAGTTAATGAATGTGAAATTTATAGCAGTCTCTCAGTTGGGGAACTGGCTTTCTGGATGGATGTCAGCTTTAACCCCGTAATTACTTCTCCGGATTTCTCCCAACTCCTCTAAAAGCACAGTATTTTCAAAACTAGAAGCCAGCTATATATTATTAGAAATCATGATTCTCAAATTTTGAATTAATAAAGTACAACTAAAGTAAATTGTGCCAATTTAGAAAATGTATTATTTTTATCATATATAGTAAACATGAAAAGAAGTTAGTTATGGGAAGATTTAAGATATTGGCCAAGAGCTAAATAAGTTTATCTTTTTGCTTCCTTCTTTAATAACAATTTATATTAACTGAAAAAATATGAGACCAGCTTATATCAAAGAAGAACACTTCTGCAAAACTTAGGAAACTTTGAAAAAGAATGAAATAGCCCTGTATATACCCATATGGAAGATATTTATAATATAGTACTATTTTAAAAAAAAGATTGACACAGGAAATAGGTTTAATATGCTACCTTTGATGTACGGAATGAATAAATAGATAAACAGATAGATAGATGTGCTCATATTTGCATAATATCTTTTTTTAAGAGAACACAGAAAATTGGAGAGAATGGCTAGGACAAGGAAGGAGATTTTCTTTTTAAAAATATGGTAATCTATATTTTTTATTTCAAGCCACATATATTTATTGTCTCTACCAAAACATATTTTGAAAATAAGAAAATGGAATACTCCGGACTGTACAATTTAGGACCCTAAAAACAAAGTCAAACCTATAAACCCTTGATTCGGATATTTAAACCTTGCTTCCTAATGAAGTTGCCTTCTTTCCATTTTGTCACACTGTTACTCAGGGCCATAGGCCTTTCATAAATCCTTTTTGTTAGTTTCTTTTCTAGTGTTTTTTCAAATACATGTTAATTAGTGTCTGTGACCAGTCATGCATGGTAGGGGTGATAGAGTCAAGTATATGGAAAGGCAATGGATTCAGTTAATGAAGGTGCTTTGGACTCACAATAGGTTTTCGTGTTGTTCCAATTGATGTCAGAGCCTCTATAGAAAAGCCAATAAATTAATCACCTAATTGGTTTGTAATCTTCTTACAGGTGTTATTTTGCACAAAGAAGTTGTCAGTACTTCCATGTTTTATAGGCTTTGCTATTATTATTACATGGTAAATACTTTGTTTTTTTGATATTTGGTATTCTGTTTTCTCGGAGTTTTAAGCAATCAAACTTACTTTTAGCAAGCATTTTATTTACTATTTCTGAATTATTTATGTATAACCTGAATTAGACTCAGCAAGATAAAAATCCAAACAAAAAATTAAAATTTAAAAGGTCATTAAGGTGAAATACAGTCAGATTATGTGTTTATTGGCACCTTAACATAATCCTATTTTGAGCAGTTGGTCCCATACAGTAGAGACTCTATTTTAACAAATCCACTCTTTCTTTTTTTCTTTTATTATATTCTGTTAGTCATCATACAGTACATCATTAGTTTTTGATGTGGTGTTCCCTGATTCGTTGTTTGGGTACAACACCCAGTGCTCCATGCAATATGTGCCCTCCTTAATACCCATCACCAGGCTAACCCATCCCTCTACCCTCCCACCCTTAAAACTTTCAGTTGTTTCTCAGAGTCCATAATCTATCATGGTTTGCCTCCCCATACGATTTATCTCCCTTCATTTTTCCCTTCCCTCTTCTAATGTCTTCCATGCTATTCTTTATGTTCCATAAATAAGTGAAACCATTTGATGATTGACTTTCTCTGCTTGACTTATTTCACTTAGCATAATCTCCAGCCCCATCCATGTTGACGCAAAAGTTGGGTATTCATCCTTTCTGATGGCTGGGTAATATTTCATTGTATATGTGGACCACATCTTCTTTACCCATTCGTCTGTTGAAGGGCATCTTGGCTTTTTCCACAGTTTGGCTATTGTGGACATTGCTGCTAGAAATATTGGGGTGCATATGGCCCTTCTTTTCACTACATCTGTATCTTAGAAGACATGAACAGACACTTCTCAAAAGAAGACATATGGAAACAGACACATGGAAAAATGCTCATCATCATTAGCCATCAGGGAAATTCAAATCAAAACAACATTGAGATACCACCTTACAGCAGCAGTTAGAATGGCCAAAATTGACAAGGCAAGAAACAACAAATGTTGGAGAGGTTGTAGAGAAAAGGGAATGCTCTTACACTGTGGGAATTCAAATTGGTACAGCCACTTTGGAAAACAGAGTAGAGGTTCCTCAAAAAGTTAAAAATAGAGCTACTGTATGACCCAGCAATTGCACTACTGGGCATTTAGCCCAAGATATAGATACACAAATCCACTCTTTCAACTTCATGATTTTTTTTCTCCTTTATAGGTACCAAGAGTTTATAGTCAACTAGTTTCAACTCAACTGAATATTCCAAAGAATTACCTTTTATTTTATATTTTGTACATACTCTTCAAATTTATGCCAAATTATTAATTCTCCCTGCTCTTTCATTCACTCTTGTGAACCCTCATTAAGCTCTCCTTTTTAAAAATCTAGTTTCTCATATAGATCTTAGTTTTATATTAATTCCATAGAATATTTAACTATGCCTCTCTAGCACTGTCAACTCTCATACTCACAAATTTTCTCTTGTTCCTGCTCTCTTGATCCCTAACATTATATATTAAAACTTCTTTGTACATCTTTCCAGCTGTTACGAGATGATGAAGAAAATCACAATATCTTTAGGATCATTTCCAGCATAAAGATGTGGTCTAAACTGGAAAGTGACCAACAGCAGAAGGCATGTGGGGCATGCTTATAGGTATCTTGAAAGGTGGTGTGGTATATTTAACAAGATGTAATTCAATATTCAGAATAGTGAAAAAAATCACAAATTTTTATTACCTTATTTTGGTAATACAAATCAAAGTTCAATAAAATTTTAAAGTTTATAAAACAGGTAGAGATAACTTCTTATGTCTGGGTAAGAAGCAGTTAATTGCAGACAAAGGCTTCCATAAAATCAAGAAAAAGCTGGAGAAGTTATATAAATCATATTTCATAGGGAGCTTTAGAAAGAATGAGTACTAGATGAGATAATGTTCCAGAGAGTGGAGAACCTTTCTGTTCCTCTGACCCAAGGGACATCTGCTGATGATTGGACTTAATCTTGACATAAAATTGTTGTTGGGATCTGGAAGCTTAAGTACCACTCTTAGTCATACAAAGCTATGGTGACAAATTGGAAAATTGAGAAAATTTCAGGGGGCATTTGATGACTCTGGGGCTCTACAGAAGCTGGGGAGCTATGATTGGTCTTCCAAAAAGACAAAATGAATCTCTGACAGTTTTACTCTGTTTAGGAAGCCAGTGCTGCAAGTGGGAAGAGGCCAGCTGAATCTTATTGCCAATCTCCACCTCAAGATATCTGCCAGATTTTGAAGCCATATTGGCAAGAAGTTGGAAAGCTTGGCTGGAAAGCTTTAATACACGTTTAATTTTAAATTCAAATATTAATTATTGTTTTTAATATTTAGTATTTTAAATGCAGAATTTGAAGACTGGTGAGATGGATATCTTCCACATTTTCAATCTCAAGCCAAGGAGATATATGCAAGAAAAACTAAATTGACCCAGAAATAGATAGATTCAAACTAAATCTCTAAGGAAAGCAGAGCAAGTTTACTCTCAGATTTAATTGATATGGACAGCAACTTAGATCATTTGCCTAACAGAGGAAAAGGGCAACAATCTGGTGGAAGATATCATCTGTAGTCTCAGGTTTTCTTTTGTATATGCATGGTGTTTATCCTGCAATCAAATATTTATAACAATCAGAAAATTACAAAAATATGACTACAAATGAAAATTTATAAAACAACTGACAATAAAGGCACAGTTAATTCAGATGTTGTAGTTGGCAGTAGATGACTCTGAAATAACTTGATTATGATATTCAAGAAAATAGACAAAAGTTGGGGCATCTGGCTGGCTTAGTTGGATGAGCATGCAACTCTTGATCTTGGGATAGTGAGTATGAGTCCCATGTTGGGTGTAGAGATTACTTAAATAAATAGAACTTTAAAAATAGACAAAAAGTTGGACAAAATAGATGAAAGTACAAAAATAATATCAGAAAATTATAGAATGAATTATATTGATATTCTATGCCTAAAAAATGTGATATCTAAAATTAACAAGTCAATAGATGAGATTACCAGCAAATAAGATGCATTAGAGACACAATTAGTAAAGTAAAAAAGATGTCAATAAAACATATCTGAGCTGAAGCACACAGTAAAAAGCATGGGAGTCACTGAACAGAACAGAAGTGTCTGGCATGCTAGAATAACATAACATACATGTAATTGAAGTCTCAGGAAAAGGGAGAAAGAATAAGGAATAATAAATATTGAAGAGTTAACAGTCAAGAAAACTTTAAAAGCCAATGAAAGATACAACACACATGTTCAAAAAGACCAGAGAACATAAGAGCTAACAGCAGTGAAGGAAACAATCAACAAAAATAAAAGGCAGCCTACAGAATGGGAGAGGGTATTTGCAAATGATGTATCTGATAAAGGATTAGTATCCAAAATCTATAAAGAACTTAACAAACTCAACACCCAAACCAAATAATCCATTTAAGAAATGGGAGAAGATATGGATAGGTATTTTTCCAAAGAAGACATACAAATGGCTAACAGACACATGAAAATATGCTCATCATCATTCATCATCAGGGAAATACAAATAAAAACCACAGTGAGATACCACAGTGAGATACCACCTCACAGAATGGCTAAAATTAACAACACAGGAAACAGATGTTGGCGAGGGTATGGAGAAAGGGGAAGCCTATTACACAGTTGATGGGAATGCAGTTACTCTGGAAAACAGTATGGAGTTTCCTCAAAAAGTTAAAAACAGAACTACCCTACAACTGAGCAATTGTACTACTAGGTATTTATCCAAAGGATACAAAAATACAGATTCAAAGGGGTACAGCACCCCAGTGTTTACAGCAGCATTATCAACAATAGCCAAATCATGGAAGGAGTCCAGACATCCATCGATTGATGAATGAATGAAGAAGATGTGGCAATATGGGTGGAGTACTATTCAGCTATCAAAAAGAATGAATTCTTACTGTTTGCTATGATGTGGATGGTACTAGAGTCTATTATGCTAAGCAAAATATGTCAGTCAGAGAAAGACAAATACCATATGATTTCACTCATATGTGGAATTTAAGAAACAAAACAGATAAACATATGGAAAGGGGGAAACGAGAGAATGAAGCAAACTGTAAGAGACTCTTAATGCTAGAGAACAAACTGAGGGTTGATGGAGGGAGATGAGTGTGACATAGGCTAAACGGGTGATGGGTATTCTGGAGAGCACTTGTTATGATGAACACTGGATATTTTATATAAGTGATAAATCACTAAATTCTACTCTTGAAACAAAAAAAAGAATAAAGTAAAACAAAAAGATATCACATAATCAAGTTGATGAAAACCAAAGAGAAGATCTCAAAAGCAATCAGAAGAAAAAAAAAGGCGTATTACTATCAAAGGAGCAAAAATTACTAACTTCTCACCAGAAATGTTGAAAACCAGAAAATAATATAATGACATATTTAGTTGCTGAAAGAACATAATCAATAAATTATTATTCCATACCCTGCCAAGATAACTTTCAAAAATGAAGGTGATATGAAGCCTTTCAGACAGAGAGAATGTGCCAATATCCAACCCAAACTGAAGAAAAAAAACTAAAGGAATTTTTTTCAGTCATAAAATTAAAAAGTTAAAAACATGAAAAAGCAAGAGGGAATAAAGAACAGAAGAGTAAATATGCAAACATAAGTGAATATTGACTTTACAAGCAATTACTGTTATACCAAAATTATGTGTGGAATTAAAATGCCTGACAACTCTAATGCAAAAGTTCAAAGTATAAGACAATGGAGCTAAAAGTTTCTAAAATTTAACAGTATTAAGGAATTGGAAACTTTCTTTGTTTTTATCCCTGTGATTATTCTAAACTTCTGTCTTCTCTTCTAGCCAACACTTTGACCAATCCCTTTCCTTTTAAACCCATGATAATAGATGAATTTATTTTGTATCATAAAGTATATTCTGGTCTTTTCATTTGGGTAGTTACAAATAATAGACTATTATAAAAATACCTGTTTTTCGTAAGAAATGGAATATGGAAGAAAGACATTCTTTATACTGACATAACTTAAATACCTTTGCATTGTAAACTCTTACCAGGTTCTGTTTCTTTATTGTGTGTAAAAGCCAGCTATTGCCCAAATTAGGGTTGACATAGTTCCTCCACCTCACTTTTTTTTTTCTCATTTGTGTATTGTCAAAGCATTGATGACTGATGATGTAGTTTTTTCACATGTTCTCAGGCTTTGGCTTGAGTAGATTACTCCATAGCCTCTGAAAATTGGAAGCAATTAATATATAAGCTTGTACAGATGGTAATAAAGTGATGTTTTGGTTGTTTTGAATCCCAAAAGGAAGATCTCAGAATGTAATGATTTTTTTTGATGATGGCTGATGAAACTTTGTGGATATTCAAAAAGTATGTGGATATTTTTTGGAGAACTGAAAAGGGATCCAAACTTGAGTCTAGATATTGCTTCCACATATAGGAAAAAAATGATAGTTTGGAAACACTTTATAGAGATTATTAAAGGTAGTGGAAAGAAATGTTCTCTTTGGTACATTTTCCTCTGTTTTTTTTTTTTTCCCCCCTACTGCCTGCTTGAACTTTTAGTACTGAGGGTGCATAAAACTGGATTTAATCTTGTTTTTTTAACATAATAATTCCAATTGTCAATTTTACTTCATTGTATTGTGCCACAGGAAATATTTAGAATAGTTTTTGATCAGAAAAAAGTACTTTTAAAAATCAGTGTGCTGGGTAATTTAGTTTCATAAATTTTGTGTTTGCCTGAATTGTCCAAATGAAGATCCAAATGACCCTGACCATAAATAGAATAATGCCAAAACCAAATATCAACCCCAAAAAAGAGAAATAAAAGAACACCAGGTATCTAAAGCAAATACTTAAAAACGCATATCTGGCTAGAGAAAATTGTTTTAGGAAAATTATTTCCTAAATTTAATTTTAATAATTTTCATTTTCTTTAATTCCCTTCCAGTATTTAAAAAAAACCAAACCCTAATTTCTATATGTTTTCTATATTTCTTGACATGCAAATTACATTCTTGGAAGATTTATTTGTTGATGTTTATAAAATAATGTAATTTCATTGTGGTGACAGTTGATAATTCTGTCTTGAATGTAAACCAAGATGACACAACTGTTGAGGACAGTCAGAAGTTAGGTTCCTCAGTTCATTTCTCATTGATCCATGAACGTGGCTTAGGAACAGGATGAGACCTGAATATGTGCTGTGGGAATGAGGTGAAGTGCAGGCTTAGAGATTATGGAGGTAGAGGGAGTCCAGGGCAAGTAAAGAAGTAAAGAAGACAGCCTCAAGGATGTGGAGGAGATCAGAGATGGATTCATCCAGACATGATGAAGTGACTTCCAGTCAGAAGTGAGAAGGCAGGAAACCAGCAAATCAATTGGCTTTATGTTAATAACTGCATCTCTAGAATTTTGTTGTCTGAGGCGGGCTAAAACTTGTGTTTTACTACAGTTTATTCTATGTTTTCTTAAAGCAAGATGGTGGGTCCTTCTAGAAACCAACTACTCAGCCCATATGTGATTATGCTAAATAATTCTCGAAATGACAAGCTCTCCATGTGTGGGACATAACAGAGTAAGAAGTTAAATGCACTTTCTTTTCCTTTCCCCTTTCATGACAATCTGAGTGTAAAAAGCAAATTCTGAGTGTATTTGCAGCAGGCAGATTGCTTTGTCACCTGTTGTTCATTTGTGGAGAATAAAAGGTAAGAAAAGAGAACTTGAGTAAGGAAACAGAGGTGAATAGAATCCATATTTTGAAGGCCTAATCAATTTTGAAAATGTATACATAAGACTGTGCCAAAGGATATTTTTGTTGCTATTTTGCCATATTATTTAAGGGATGAAGAGCTTTAAACATTTTTTGTTCTGTTTTAATAGTAACATCAAAAAATATGCTACATCAAAACTTGCAGGATCATCTTACTTAGATTAGCCAAGTAATAAGAAATAAAACTTTTCTTCAAAAAATATGCAGCCTATTTTGAAGAAAATATGGTTATTATTAATGTTGCTTTTTATTTTCCTCCAATCTTCTATCTGGTTCAAGTAGTGAATTTAAAATTTTTGTTTGGTAAGTTACTGCAAATGTGCCAGAATTTGACATCTGCAATTCTTAGTATATGCTATGTTAAGAAAAACAAAGTGTTCTTTTAATTAGGTATGATTTCAGACTCATAAACAAAACAGTGAAGTAATTTTTTCCTTTTGCTTCCCAGGAATGGATGTTCCTCCAGATCAGTAGTTCTCAAATAGTTCTCATATTGAAACTGAATCATTTGGGGGATGTCTATAGATTATAAATCCTTCTTTTATCTCCCTGATACCCTTTCTAGCTTCCTTCCAGCTATTTTGCTATACCCTATGTTAAGAACAATTCCAGGCATTATGCCCTGTCCAGGTGCCACAAGGTTCATGAACCTTTGCTCTTGCCTTCAAGGACCTTCTGTTTCCTTCCAATTCTGACCAGAAAACCAATGATAGGATACAGGGAGATGAGTGCTATGATTCGTAAAATGTACTTTATGGAATCAGAATCTAAAACAAACTAACAGACCAAGGAAAGTTTGCCAGAGGAGGTGACATTTGAGTCGACAGTTGAGAGATGAGTAAATGTAAAAAGGGCTTTTAAGGGAAAGGCTGTGTGTGTTTACAGGTATGCTGTGAGTATTGGGATTATTGCAGAGAACATTCTAAGCAAATATGTATTCTAAGCATATGCAGAAGTATGAAGAAGGGAGTCAGAATATACTGAGTACATCACTGTAGTTTGGGTAAATGGTGCATGATGAAAGAAGGGAGACGTTCCGTAGGTAGGGGCTGATTTAATGGTAAGAATCAGGAGCACTTGGGTGTTCAGTCAGTTAGGCATCTGCCTTTGGCTCTGGTCACGGTCCCCCACTCAGCGGGAAGCCTGCTTCTCCCTCTATACCACCTGCCTCCCCCATCCCCGTGCTCGCTCTTGCTCTCTCTCAAATAAATAAAATCTTTTTAAAAAGATAGAAGAATCAAAAATTAGAATAAAATTTTCACTCACATTTCCTTACCTGAACGAGAAAACCTGTTTAGAAAAAACAGTGAAGGTAAGTACAAGAGTCATCAGGTAAAGAGGCTAGTGCCACATAGGATGGTTGCAACATTTACAGCAACAGATGGAGTAGGCAACAACAAAAAACTTCACCTTTCATCTCCCATTTGGGGGAAATGTCTGACCTATTATGAACCCTTCCAATACCCAGAAACTCCATTTTACCTGACCATACATGTTAAAATAGAATCGCACTATGAAGCTCCCAAGTTGTTCATCCAAACTTCACTATCTCCATGGAGCTTGGACTCTCCTGATTTACTCTCTTGTGTTATCTTGGACTTTCTCTCCTGATTTTATCACAGAAGTCCCCAAAATGTTACACATTGTTGTACATTGTGGTAGCTTTTTCTTAGGAGAGATCTGGGTCTTCATAAAGTTGTAGGCATCCTTATTACCACATTCTCCTTCCCACAGTGAGTGGGCCAAAAAGTGGACATGTAACTCAGGAAGATCAGCTGGTGTCCTTTGTAGGCACTGAAATACAGAACCATTCATTCTTTCTAGGCTTTTCTGGATTGGAATTATTAGTAACCATGTTTCAAACCACAGAATACCCAGAGACAAAAACAAAAACTCTGGGAAGAGCTAGACATTATTTGCACCGTGTTTCTGGTCCAATTTCTAAAGTTCTGGTCTGCAGCTCTATTTTTGAATCTTAGGGGCTATTTTATTATATTTACTAGTCTCTAAACTAAAACATTTATTGTTTTGGTTCAATTTGTTTTAAGCTGACTTTCTGTTGTTTACAAGCTAATGAATCCTGAGTAATAAACACATAAATATAGAAACTAAGAAGTTTGGTTTTAAAAAAGTGTATAATATTCAGTTAATGTGAGAGCATAACATTTAAATTCATTTTCTCTAGCTCTTACTTGTAGTGATTCATAAAACTGAGAGGAATGGCATACTGCATTAAATTCTGTGTCCATGCATTTGTATATGCTCTGTGAACAGACCCGACAAGCATTTATAATTATGCTTATGAATAAATAGCAATTTTAGTATTTGTAGAATGAAATTCTATAAGTTTATGAATTTTCAGGAGCTTATATTTGTGATTAGGTCTGTGTTAGTGAGATCAGCTTCATAATGGGGCAATCATTTTTGCCAAAGCAATTCCTCATTTAACAACACACTATTAAGAACCAAATAATCTCAGGGCACCTGGGTGGCTCAGATGGTTATGCATCTGCCTTTAGCTCAGGTCATGATTCCAGTGTCCTGGGATTGAGCCCCATATAAGGCTCCCTGCTCAGCAGGGAGTCTGGTTCTCTCTCTCTCTCTCTGCCTCTCCCCACCACTCCTGCTCTGTCAAATGAATAAATAAAATCTTTTTAAAAAGCCTTAAGAACCAAATAATCTCTCAAAATCCCAAAATGTTAAAAATATAGAGTGATTTCAAAGTAATATTTCTGTGTGAATTGTTCTCCTTTCAGAAGGAAAGAAAAAGGGCATCTGTAGTTTCCAGAACTATGTTCAACCTGCTATTGATTATGAGCTTTTACACTTAACCAGTATGAAAAATGAGCAGGAAGGCCAAGTGTTCGTACAGGGGAAGAGCTAGTATACTCAGGATCTAATGATGGTTGGCTAATATAAAGGGACTGTGAAGGAGAATTTAAATAAAACTTGTAACTCTTAGACATTTTCTTGTGACCAATAATGACCAACAGATGTATACAGATGAACAACAGCTTGAGAAGATTCTGAGACCACTTTTTCCCCCACAAATGTCTTGTTTACAGCCTTATTGTTGAGGAATGGCTGCTAAAAATGGAAATAAATTGGACTGATTCACAACTGGAAACACTACAACTCTGATTTAGGAGAAATTGCTGAAAAGTATTCAAGAAAATTTTGAGCAAACAAGTATTTATTTCAATCATCATTCATTAAGTGTAATCTATGTAAAACATAGCTGATTAGGAGCTATAGGGATATTAAGAGGACAAAAATAGTAGCACTTTCTTTTAAAATCTAAAATTTTTGTAGGAAAAAAAATATATATGAATATATAGCTTTCTGTTTGCTGAATAAATTAGCAAGGGAGAAATTAAGACTGGCTCTAATGTGTGACGAAAGAGAGGTTCCGCAAAAGCAGCATGCAAGATCAGAAGAGGAGAGGATGGTTGACTGGAGGAATGAGGGTGCGTGCCATTGGTGATGTGTCATGGATTGAGTTGAACCTTCACAACATCAAGAGGAAAGAAATGTGGTGACTTCAGACCAGGAACGTCTACAAAGTCAGGAGGAATACAGTTAGGTTGTTCAGGATTTGTCAAGTTAGTGTGAGGTTTGGTTAATGTTGAAGGGTATCTTGTATGCCTGAATAGAAATTCAGTCTTTTTTCTATAGTGAACTGAAAATGCTCAGAGTTGCTGAGCAATGGAATGATCCTATCAGAGCTGGGTTTTAAGAATAAAAAGTGTATCGAGAGAGACCTGAGGAAAAAAAAAGAGGGACCTGAAAATTAAACTTGAAATCTTCATTAGGGGAGAAAAAAAAAAGCAACATATAAGGTAACATGAAATCACCAATCAAGATATTCGTGTTTAAGACGGTATTTATATAAGATTAAAGTGAAAAAGCTATACATTCTGTCACATATTGATGTGTCGATATTCTTGAAAATTATAGAGTAAGTAGGTGCTTTTAGTTTTGTTTTCCTGTCCACAGAAGTTGAACAATTTTAACATATTGAGGAACGGATCTTACTAGTTAAAAATTGAGATGAGTTAGCATTTGTAAAAGTGTTGCCTTTTCCCAGAAGCCTTGAGATTATTTCTTATTAGAAGCCATGCATTAGTATATAATATTAATAATTATATTTGCTATGAGTCCATGTTGCTTTGTAGGGCACCATCAACGTTATAGTGAAGTTCCTGGCTTCTAATAACTCATGTGCTAAATAAAACTGTAACTCATGTAGTTCTGAAAATAAGTAAATACGCACATTTTAATCTTTGTATTTACATTGTACTAGCATTTTCCAAGTAGTTTCTCTGAGTATAAAGTAGATAAAATCCAATAAAGTGTTCTTTCCCTTATATTCAGGGTCCACCTCTGATCTGATGTATAGTGATGTCTCCTGGGAAGGAAAACACCCCTGATGCCTGGGGACATCCTTCTATCCACTACTTAATTCTATTAATAATTCTGTGGTCAGAATTTGGTTCCTTTTGCTCAAAACTTTATTTTTTATAAATAGGCTATCGTGTAATTAAGAGCTCAGACTATTAAGCCATGCTTTGTGAATTCAAATTCTATTTCTGCTTTTGGATGATTTAAACTGTCTGTGATCCAGTTTCCTCTTCTCTAAAATAGATAAAAATCATGTTTACCTCATAGAATTATCAAGATGAATCATACGAAGTGCTTAATAGGTCCTGACATATAATAAATGTCTAATACATGTTACCAATTTTTAAAATCATTCTTATTTTATAACTTCTGAGTTCCATTGGAAATGTCAGATGGTCTGGGTGGTGACTGGTTATAAGCATGAGAAGGAAAGTCTTAAGAAAGCTGTTTCCCAGTGTGAAAAAACATTGTGAAATGTGACATTTCATTGTGACATTTCACAAACATTGTGAAAAAACATACATATTAATTATAATCAAGTGATAAGCAAGAAAGATGGACAGATTTTTAGAACAAAGGCACACGCCACCTGAATGGCTCATATGGTTAAACATCTGCCTTCAGCTCATGTCATTATCTCCAGGTCCTGGGATTGAGCCCCATATCAGGCTCCCAGCTCATCAGGGAGTCTGTGTCTCCATCTCCCTCTGCCTCTCCCCCTGCTTGTGCTCCCTCTGTTTTTCTCAAATAAATAAATAAAATCTTTTAAAAACAAAACAAAACAAAGGCACAGATGATGATGCAATAGCAGAGGAGACAGAGAGCAGAAGACCAGGGAACTTAGAAGAAGGCAAAGGAGGGGCGCCTGGATGGCTCAGTTGAGCATCTTACTCTTGATTTTGGCTCAGGTTATGATCTCAGGGTCTTGATTCTCAGGAATCAAGCCCTACATTGGACTTCCCATTCAGTGGGGAATCTGCTTGAGGATTCTCTCTCTCTCTCTATCTTGCTCTGCCCCTCCCCCTAATTGTGTACTCTTTCTCTCTTTTGCTAAAATAAATAAACAAATCTTTTTTTAAAAAGGCAAACCCAATGGGATGCCTGGGTAGCTCAGTGGGTTAAAGCCTCTGCCTTCGGCTCAGGTCATGATCCCAGGGTCCTGGGATGAAGCCCCGAATCAGGCTCTCTCTCTGCTCAGCAGGGAGCTTGCGTCCCCCTCTCTCTATGCTTTCCTGTCTGCCTACTTGTGATCTCTCTCTCTCTCTCTCTGTCAAATAAATAAATAAATAATCCTTTAAAAAAAAAAAAAAGGCAAAGGATTTAACCAGTGCAAATGATGTGGGGCATTTAGGGGAACTAAGTGTAAGAATTAGAGGTAGATGTTAATTTTTTCCTTTTTGAAGTTCAGTCCTTGTTCAAGGGCATGTCTACTGTTTTAAAGAGATCTGTACAGGCTCTTAATTGAAAGTATAGATCCCCTTAGGGAAGTTACTCTTTGGGTCATCACCACCTAATTTATGCTCTTTTGTAATGAGATTGTTTCTGACAGCACTGTGTAAGGCAGTGGGGCACACATGTGATAAAAATAGACATCTTTTTCTTGATAAGGACACATCAGTGTGTTATGTAATGCAAACTGTGGGATATGTAAAAGAAGTTAAGAACATGAAATATATATATGGTATATGGTATGTGTCGTGGAAAGAAGAGGTGGAGAAAAGAAAATGTGCCAACAGTACCTTCTGTATTTCCATTTTCACCAAAATTTAGTATAATTGTTTTTAGTTTTGCCCAAGTTTAATATTATATTTTAAATATTTGCCCTCCTGGGATGGTGGTGTAGTGGTTTTAGGTTTTGGCAGAATGGGACTGAGAATATCTGAGTTTCCTGCTGCCACAAAGAGTTGTAAGCATGAATATAGAACTTATATAATAAGTTCTATATATAGAATAAAGATAAATGGAACAGTACTGCAGCATGGGCCAAACTGGCTAGAGACGAGGTGGGAATGTGTACACCTCAGAACATTCCAGTGGGGACAACTGAGAAGAGCTGAGCAGCGAACAGATCCAGCTTCATCAAAGTAACCATTGTCTCCAATTTCCATGTAGACACAAGCAATTCTATATGTTCCCTTCATGCCTTGTAATTACTGCAAATACCTCCTGGAACTAGAGGCTATGCAGGATATCTAGGAAGTAAGTGGAAATTAAAAACACCTGCACTCAAATTTAAATAATTCTTCAGAATACATGGAACTGACCAAGATTCACTTTTCTGCCATCATACAAAATGTTGCTAGAGATGGAGACTAAGTTAAGTCATCAATGAGAAATAAATTATATTGCTTGGACATCTGAATTGGAGGTTTTAAAACCTCGTACAAGAAATACTCCTTTAGAAATGATGTTTCAGGGCATCTGGATGGCTCAGTGGTTAAGTGTCTGACTCTCAGCATCCTGGATCGAGCACTATGTCCAGCTCTGCGCTCAGTGAGGAGTCTGCTTAGGGTTGTCTCTCTCCCTTCACCCCTCCCCCCTCTCATGTGCACATGCTCTCTCTCTAAAACAAACAAATAAATCTTTTTAAAAAATGATGTTTCAAATTTGGCCACAGTTCTAAAGGTGCAAATACCTGAAGAATACTGCTCCCTCAGCCCCCATCACTGACATATCCAATGTTGGATAATAGTGTCTATAAAGAAATGAATTATCATTTCCCATGTCTCACTGGTTATATACAAATTATATAGAATTAATCTTATTTTACTTCATACATCAATGTTCTTTTTCTCCTGCTAAAAGCATATAAGAATTCTGAATTACCAGAGATTAATATAAAGTCATCAACTAACACACAAATCTCTTTAAAACAGGGCTTACATTTGTGTGAAAAAGACTGATTTTTACATAGTATTTAGATCTAACCTGGTGCAAAAGTATGAATTCAGCATGTGAGTTAAGCACAAAATTATAGAAAGACCCCCCAATTTGGGATCTGTACCAGAGATTGGCACTTTTCTTTCTATATAGAGTCAAGCGGTAAGTATTTTAGGTTGATGGACCATACTGTTCCTGTCATAGTTCTTCAGGTCAGTCATTGCAGCATCAAAGAGGCCAGAGGAGGCAGTATAAACACAATACTCACATCTTATTTGTTTTGATAAAAATTTATTTACATAAACATGTAGTGGGCTGGATTTGGCCATAGTTTGCCTACCTTTACCTCTGTACTCCAACTAGATTAAGCTATATTTTTTGGTTTGGTAGTACTCCTGTAATCACATTCAAGGTTATATCACTTTTGCGTTTAAGAGAATGCAGCAAGTTAACTGTCCTATTTCTCTGACTTATGTCAGAGAAAGGCATACCTATAAACACAAAGATATTAAAAGACTAAAGAATTTACCTAAATAATTCAGGTGTAAAAAGTAATTGAAATATTCAAATATTCAAAGAGTATTGTAGCATAAGCTGTGTTAATAGTCTCTTCAGCCTTTTAGTACACTCCATTAATTTTTCCAATGTATTTCATGTGTTTGGCCAAAAAATTTGACAAAATTGTCCTAGTAAAACAAAACCCATGGGTTTATTTTCTCTCTCTGTTTGTTTTTCTGAAGATCAATCAAATTAAGTTGGGACTCCTTTTCATTTAGGAAGCACTTGTTTAAATTCCTTTAATTGAACTAGATATTTAATTTATACATTAGTTATTGATTCTATTTCTGTTCAGTGTTATTTTTAATTCATGTGGGGTATTTCTTATATTTCTTATATTTTCAAGTTGAGTATTCTTGTCAATCACTTGAAGTTGTAATTAGGGAATTGTTTGATTTGTCTTTCATGGAACTCTGTGATTACTTTTTATTTTTCATAATTTTCTGTGTTTCCATAGGTTTTTGTGAGACTGCATAAAAGTTTAGGAAATGCATTAGTTAATTGCATTAGTACAAAAAGTGAAAGTTATCTAACAGCCTTATTCACATATGGTCTAATTTTCCAACTGTTGTTTTTGGAACTTAAGTTGGTTAGAAAATTACCAGTCTTTTCTCATTAGACTGCAGAAATCAATGCATATTTATTAGATGTTATGTAAAACCTTCCAAAGACCCCACAGAAGTGAGGACAATGAGCCTATTTTCAGGAAAATTGGATATGCTTAAATTTTTAAGAACTATTATTTTTGGGGTTTATGGATGAAAAGAAATATTTTTTTTTCAGATAAATACAATAGAAATGTCAGTAAATAAAATTCAACTACTATTTCCTTTTGATCATTTCTTATTGACTTCTGTGTGAGTACATATGTACATTGTATAGCAATGATACTGGCTCTAAGATATTTTATCCTAAAATCCTTTTCTGTTACTTTGATAGATCTAAGTGGGATTCTTCCTAGAATGAAGAAGATAGATGGGATGAGGAGTTAATATTCAAAATTAAATCCATCTAACTGACAAACTATTAACAAACTAAAAAGAAAACCTATCAAAAAGTACAGAAAAAGCATCTGGTAAAACCCAAAATTCATTCCTGATAAAAAATTCTCAGCAAATTTGGAATAGAAAGTGTTTTTGTCAACCTCATAATGAATATCTATGAAAAAACAGAAAACATAGTTGCTAATATCAAATTAAACATCATACTTAAGGTTAAAAAACTGGGTGAATATTTTCTCTTAAGGATCATGAAAAAAAAGAATGGTCACTCTTGACACTTCCATTCAACATTATACTACTATTCCATCATCAACCAATGAAATTAGTCAAGAAAACATCAAAGACTTCCAGATTGCAAAAGAAGTAAAATTGTCTTCATTTGCAGACAATATGATTGTCAATGTAGAAAGCATGATGTAATCTATAAGAAGTTACTAGAAATAAGTGAGTTTGACAAGATTGCTGAATACAAGATCAATGCACAGAAAATAAACAATCAGCAATTGAAATAAAATCAATGCCATTGGTAATATCGTAAAAAATAAATATTAAGTACTTAAGAAGAATCTACAAAAGAAGTGCAAGACCTGTACATCAAATAATAAAACATTGGTAAGAAATTGGTAAGATAATTAAAGGAGCTATATAAACTGAGAGATGTATTTTGTTCATAGTTTGAAGACTGTTATAAAGATTCCAATTATCCTCAAATTGACCCACATATTCAATACAATCTTAAGTCAAAGTTTAGCAGATACCTTTTTGCTGATTTAAAAATTCATGTAGATCGGGGTGCCTGTGTGGTTCAGTGGGTTAAGCCTCTGCCTTCAGCTCAGGTCACGATCTGAGGACCCTGGGATTGAGCCCCACATCGGGCTCTCTGCTCGGCAGGGAGCCTGCTTCCTCCTCTCTCCCTGCTTGCCGCTCTGCCTACTTGTGATCTCTGTCTGTCAAATAAATAAATAAAATCTTAAAAAAAAAAAAAAAAGATTGCTTTGGCTTTTAAAAAATAAAAAAATAAAAAATAAAAATTCATGTGGAAATGCAAATAACTTAAAATATCCAAATCCACTTTGAAAAAAGATGAGCAAAATTGGAGGAATAACCCTACCTGATTTTATGACATATTTAAAATGACACTAATCTAGTCGGTATGGTGTT
Source organism: Mustela nigripes (assembly GCF_022355385.1). NCBI lineage: Eukaryota > Metazoa > Chordata > Mammalia > Carnivora > Mustelidae > Mustela > Mustela nigripes. The sequence continues at coordinate 18,876,785 of NC_081571.1, forward strand.
TCAGTTAAGACAGACCAATAGATCAATAGAATAGAAAGAAGAAGGGAAACACAAGGAGATTCATAAATATATGGAATTTTGGCAAAGATAAAAAAGTGTATCAGTAGATAATAATCTTTTTAAGGAATGTTGCTAGCGTGATTGGCTATCTCTAGGGAAAAAAATAGAGGAAAAAACTCAACTTTAATTCATACCAGGTACCATAAACAAAAGTTAATTCAAAATTAATTATATACCTCAGTGTAAAACTTAAATATAATAAAGTTTCTAAAAGAAAACAGATCTGAATTTTTTGTGAACTTGGGTTAATAAAAGATTCTTTAGGTATGACACCAAAAGCATAATCCATAAAAGAAAAAAAATAAGATAAATTCAACTTTGTTATCTTTGAAAACACTGCTAAGAGAATGAGAAGATAAGCCACATACTGGGAGAAACTCTGAAACCTCAAAATACAAAACAAAACACCCAATTAAAAATTAGCAAAAGATTTCAACAGATACTTAACAATATATACAAATGTCAAATAAGCACATGAAAAGCATACATCAGGGAGATGCAAATTAAAACCACATGAGATACCACTTCACACCTGGTAGAATATGTAAAATTTAAAAAGATTGTCCATATCAAGTGTTACCAAGAGATATCGGAGCTCCCATATATTTCTGGTGAGAATTTAAAATAGTACAACTCCTTTGGGGTATTATTTGGCAGTTTCCTAAAAACATTAATCATATACCTTCTGTGTGGTCCTATCATTCCACTCCCACATAGTATTCCAAAGAAAGGAAAGGCAGACAAAGAAGCCATGCATACTGTGTGATTCAATTTAAATAAAAGTTTAGAAAATGCCATTATCTAGAGTGACAGAAAGTAGATGTTTCTTGGAGACTGTTAAGAAGACTTATCTGAAACTGCGATCTTAAGAAGTCTTAATGCTGAAACCTATATGCCACTTAGGACAGAGTCAGCACAATTGTGAAAACAATCATGTTTGCTCTAACCCAGGTTTGTACTTGTTGGGTAATGAACATGTGGCGAGTTGATTGATGGCATGTTTTCAGATTACAAGACAAAATATGTTACACAAACTAATTAAGACTCATTTCTTCCTATAAAACTAGAGATAACAAAACTTAGAATTTTTAAAGGATTCAGTGTTGAATGTAAAAGCACTTACTACGATTCTGCCTCTTTAATTTATAGAAAGTATTTGAGTAGGATTTATTTATATTATTTATTCATATATCTACTTTTAAATTTTTATTTTGGGGGTTTAAAATTATTTTTTCATACATTTTAAAATCTTGTTTTTTATTTATAGTATTGTCTTTATATTTTGTTAATAATTCTTTAAATTTTATCTTTAACTATATTTACATGTGTCATTTGAAAGACTCTCTCTTTTATCAGAGAGTTATGCTAGATCTTTGTATGTGTACTAACCAAAACTGACTTATTTTTTCAACCTTTCTTCAATTAAAAGAAATTAAAAAGGCAAGACATTAAAATTAGCAGTCTTTAAAAAGACTAACCTCATTGCCATCATACTGGACTACCATATTCAAAGTCCAACTCTGGAACACCTGGGCATCATCAAATGAATACTCTGAAAGGGTGCTAAAGGAATAAGCCAACCTACTATTTGTTTTATGTAATTATCTTGGGATCTTCTAGAGGATCATGACAACATGCTATCTGGAATGGTTGTCTTTGTTGAGGATGGTTTAGTATATTCTACCAGTATCACCTTATATAGTATATTCTACCAGTATCACCTTAGAATAACCTTTTCCTATGAATCACTTTGGGATGATCATGGCCACACTCTTCCAGTTGAGACTGAAGTCCCAAATGCTCTATAGGAGTAGTGAGCTGCTAGGACATTTTGCTTCCTGGCTAGGGGTTAAAATGCTATACATAAATCTCACCACTGTCCCAGAGTAGAAAGCGTTCTGGAAAGCCAAACCTTTTGAGCACTCCCTCAGTAAGACTCACTGCCAGAATTTTCTATTTTACTTCCTCATCCTGATCACATCTCAAAGACACAGTGCTTTCACCTACTGAAAAAAATCTCTAGATCCTTTAGTAGTACTTTAGTACTGAGTCTCTCATCCAAGCTGGACATCTCTGATCCAGACTGATACCTTCAGTTTGGCCTTCCTCAGTTTTATAAGCATGGTACAGTTTTATTATACTGTTACCAATCACTTTCTCCTCAGTATGGATTCTGTTCCCTGATTGCCTTTATTTCAGTTAGAGCAAGTGATGTTTGATAATTGCTGAAATCTGACTAGATCAACCGATCTCTTTACCATTATCTTTACCATTTTTCTTCCCCTCTTTTGCCATGCAATGGACTCTTACATTCAGTCTTACTTTACTCTTACTTCAGTCTCAGTTAAGGGCATCTCTGTGGCTTTTTCTGTATCTAGCAAAAGCCTAGGAAAAATTGACTGCTGTATTTGTGTAGTACCATTCATTCTACTACAGCTCATGGTGCATTGTGAATTATTGGACATTTGTCTTTTTATTCTTTGAGGACAGTAACTGATTCATGTTTTAGATTCTCACAAGCTAGCACGATTCTGAGTTATATTAGGTACTCATTTGAGTTTAATGATTACTTCGTTGTGTAATGATTCTTTATATAACATAAGAGTTTTAAAAATTCAAGAAACACTAAATTCATTCAATTTCCTTTAATGAGTATTTGTTATTTAAAAAAAAGAGGTATAAAGTCCTGTTCCCAAGTCCAAACCACTTATTAATTTAAACCTTGAGTTTTCTGAACTACCCAATTTAAAGTATTTCTGTTTATAACTGAAAGAAAATGTTTTATTGAAATGTTTGAGATAAAAAATATGTATTACAAAAAGCATATGACAAACATTTCAAGAGTACAAAATTAGTTGTAGAAATAACATAATTTACTGGTAAACCCACCTTGTATTAGAAATGTGCAAAGCCTTTCGAAGTAAAACTTTTGTTATTTTTTAATACTGAGCACCCATTTTTATAACTTAGCTTCTCAAGAGAGGTACCTGCTTGCATACATTTTATCTGTCTCTTAGATTCAAGGCTCAATCTTCTCAACGGAATAAGAGATTTAAATCGTAATAAATCCATTGACAAGAATTTTCTTTGGTGGATTCCAAAGTTAGCCAGAATTCTAAATTTCAAGATATAAAAACCTGTATGTAAGGTGTTCTATTTCCTTCAGTACCTATCCTACAGGAGATTAACCCCACAATTTCATTCAGAGAAAAAAAGGTGAGATTTGTATTCAGAAGTGTTCAATGATTGCTTTTTTGTGCTGGTGGTTCATTTCCTGAAGTCAGTATGGCTCTCATAATTTTCTTTTAAAATCAGGTTATCCATTTAGGGTCAAATAAACTTTGTTGCCTGATTGCTGGAATTTTCATTGAGAACGACCTTCTCTTGATCGTCTTCTAGATCCTGATAGGAAGAAAGGAAAATGCATAAATTATAAATGTGATAAAACTTTAGAATTTAACAATGTGGTATTCTGTGCATGACTATATTTATTAAAGACCATCATTTCTTATTGTAATATACATTAGATTATGTTTCCAACTCATATCCTCTGTTTATGATGATAAAATCAAAATTATCTTTTGATCAAAATATATGAAAATTGTAATTTAAAATTTGAGGATTTTAGTTGTTTTAAAAATTTGGATGGATTAGGATGTTTAGAAGAACTCTATGATAAAACCTTCAGTTAGAAATTATTTGTGCAATTGATTTTTAATTTCAAATGTCTGTATGGGACTAGCTTAAAATCAGATATGTCTATAATGCATTTATAAGCCTTGTGATTTCTTTTGACTATTAATATGAATTATTTTATAAATTCCAAACTTATAATTTGTTCTAAGTTCTGCATGAAAAATCTTTGATAATTTAATGTGTTAGAATGCAAGATAACCTAAGTGAAAGATTAGAAAATGCACATAACTACAGTTATGAAGAAAATTATGGTGCATGGGTGATACATACATGTGTATAACTTGCATATTATATCAAAATTTTATATAAAGTTATATTAATAACTTTCTTTATGTGTATTCATTTGCTTATGTTTCAGACTGTAGTCTGATCTCAAACAATAACATGTTTAGAGAACTCAAGCTCAGTAACAACCAACTTTTGCATGGCTCAAACTCATGGATAGCTTTTCAACTTAACGCTACTTGAGTCTACCACAGTGCATCCAAAAATCTAGCAGTTTGCATGTGTATAATTGCCTTTCCTTTATCCTTAGATGTTACTAATAATGCAGAACATAAATAATTTCTTTTCTGATTTTTATCAAAATACTTTGCCTCAAATTTGCTAACTTTTCTCCCTAAAAGACAACAAAGTCCAATAAAATATATTAAAACCCTATCCTTTGGCTTCTCTTAACATAATAAGACATGTATCCCATACATTTACCTTGAACTCTTTTGTTGGCTTGTATCTTCCTCACAGGTGTGTCTAAAATTAAATAGTTGTAGTTAGAAATACTTTGAAATTATGGTTAACTTCAGACAGGAGACCAAAAATAAGGAAAAGCATAAAGTTTTAAGATAAGCATCACTTAAATATGTAGATTTTCATTTAGAAAAGTGAGCGTTTTTCATTGGCCATAGACAGTTGTTTTCCATATTCATTATGAATGTTCCCTATTTGCAATACATTGTTTCATTATGGCATTTGGAGTCCCACACAATGTGTCATTTTTGCATGGAGTAAGTGACTTACAGGACTTTTCACCTTTTTTATAGAACGCATTGCTTTCTGATAAAGGGATATTTAACATTATATAAAGTTTAGCAGAAGCATCTTCTCAGAGATATCCAGTCATTTCTCTGGTTATTCCTATTTGTGATGTATCAGACTTCTGCCTAAAATTCTCCTTGTGAATTAGATCATGATTACCTTGCAGAACATGAGGACAACAAATAGCATCAGCCTAATAATGCTAGAAATATAATTTTACACAATTCAAGAAATGTGTGCCAACATACTCCCAAATTTAACTTTAATCCTACAAACCATTTATAAAATTAACTAGTTAAAAATAATAAAAGCATTCTTATTTATGAATATCAAATGTTTCATAACTGTAGTTTTTTGTTGTTAGAGTTGCAGAATATTTCCCAATTCCTTGTTTTTCTTTAACTCATCAGGAAGACCTAATTCACATTTTCACTCAGCTATCAGATGCTTAAGATCAAGGAATAAATGTGGTTTCTACAGTAACTTCATTTTTCTGCTTACCTTTAAATTTTTTTTCTCTAAATTTTTACTTCTTGCTTTTATAGATTAACCATACACAATAATCAGGTCAAAATTTTTTCTATTATATACATTTTTTCAATTCTCTGAAATTCTGTTAAAAAGGAAAGCAAGAAACTACCACCACCAACAGTAATGTTGGCCATGAAACATTTTTAAAATATTTGAATAAGTTTGTTTCCATGTGGTGCATTTCCAACATGTTTTTTTCACACAAAATATAAGATGGATAAACATTTATAATATTATGTTAATACTATAATACAGAACTGTAGAAAACCTCATTAGATTGGAAAGTTTGAGATAGGATTATTATAGAATATGCTCTAATTGATATATTTTCATTAACTTCAGGTTTATTTGATAGAAAAATGAATGCTTAAAAAATATAGTCAAGAAAAGATGGAACCGGGGTGCCTGGGTGGCTCAGAGGGTTAAAGCCTCTGCCTTCGGCTCAGGTCATGATCCCAGGGTCCTGGGATCGAGCCCCGTATCGGGCTCTCTGCTCAGCGGGGAGCCTGCTTCCTCCTCTCTCTGACTGCCTCTCTGCCTACTTGTAATCTCTGTCTGTCAAATAAATAAATAAAATTAAAAGAAAAGAAAAGATGGATCCAATCTTTCATCAGTGACTTAGACTATTTACAGTAAACTTATTTTTTAAAATTTTTTTAAGATTTTATTTATTTATTTGAGAGAAAGTAAGGGGGAGAGAGAGAGAGAAGGAGCTGGGGGAGGAGCAAAGGAAGAGGGAGAAGCAGACTCCCTGCTGAGTGGGGACCTTGATGTGGGGCTCCATCACGGGACCCTGGGATCATGACTGGAGCTGAAGGTCGATGCCCAATGACTGAGCCACCCAGGCGCCCCTATAATGGATTTATTAAACACCAAATAACAGTTATAGTATAATTTAAAATATGGCTACAGAAGTGTTTACAACATTACATTTAAAACAATCACTTACACTCAGATTTTCTTTCATAAACTTGGTGACATCCAATTAATGAACATCCATTAAGTAATTTATTAATTTGTTACTGTTTTGTTATGGTACTAGTAAAATAAGAAGTATTAATTGTGACAAAAAATATCTTTAGAAGAAATCCTAAATAAAGTGAAGAAAATCAGATTTGTCCCCAGTGGCTGTCTGCTATCTTAAAATAAATAAGAGTTGTATCAGGTTATGCTTGGAGAAGCAAAATGTGGCAAGATAAACCAATCATATGAATGATCACACACAAATGACCCACTCTAATGTTTCATGAAACATCCAAAATGCTTCAGTACAATTATTTATAAGCCTTTTGAATATTTATATGGCTCTCAGAAATTTAAATTAGGTGTAAAATATTACTTTCTTAAGTTTATCTCATGTAAGTTTATTATGTAAATATAACTGACCATGATACTGATAATAGTTCACATTACTGGGAGCTTCTATTTGCTGAACATTATTCCAAGTGCTTTCCATACATTAACTCATTAAGACGTAGGTAACATAAGCATTCTCATCTTCAGATGAAGAAACCAAAGCAAAGAAAGAATCAACTTACTTAAGTAGTTTGAGTTGGAGCCCATATCAAAAGCCACACCTACAAGCTGATCTCTATTCTCCACACAGGCTTTACATGTTATATTGGCAGATACATCAAAATCATCCAAAATGGCATCTTTTTTGTTCTTTCTCTATAGGTTGATATTTTCCCTTAATTACTTCAGTAGTTTCAGTTAATGTAGCCTTACCTAAGATAAGTGTGAAATTCTATGCATTTCATGAGAACATTTTTTGAGTTAAGGTCTCTGAAGTACTTCAATGATGAATCACAATATTGGTACCAAAAGGACCACGTAGCCATGTTACTAGTCATGACTAAAATAATTGAGGAATATGCTCAATTCATGAAAATGTACTATATGCACCACTATGAACAGTCTAGATTGGAAACTCCAAACTTTGCGATGAGGACTATAGTTGGGATAGAGATCAATTATCTATATTCTGAAAGAACAAAGGCCAGTCTTGCATAATGTGACCTTTATTCACAGCAGATTCTTTGTAAATAAGTATCTCAGGATATAAACACTTGTAACTCAGTGATGACCCACTGATTTTACAGGACTAGAAAAAAAAAGTACCATGTCCAACTAGTGTTCAGATACTAGTAACCTTTACTGCTTATCTTGTCTTTATGATATGAAAATAACCCTTGAAATGTTTTGAAAAACCTTAGAAATGTTTTGATAAAAAACTTACGATGTAGTAGTGTGAAAGTTAATGCTTTAAAGACATGCAGAGAAACCAAATATTGGGAATTAAAGGAATCAACCCTCTGGGATAAAAGAAACAGGACTTAAAGAAATATTTCATTAACGTAAATTAGAATATCGTATTCTCGTAGCAGATATATTTTCTTTTGCCTGAAGTTATTGTTATGTACTTAATTCTTTATCATCAACTTGTTAATCAGGCCTTATTAAAGAGAAGAAAACATACTTACCTGAAGTTTAAGCCTCAATAAAGTAAAGCAGTGTGTGTGTGTGTGTGTGTATGTATATATGTATATATATATATATACATATATATATGTACAGCTACTAAATGATTCATTCTCTAGAAAGCACTGTCATTCTACAAAGCTGCTTACTATGTTAAGGACTTTAAAAAAAAGAATTCAATTTAATCTTCATTAATATCTTCCCCTCTTCCTTCATATCTCTGCTTTCCTAACAGAAAGTTAAACATTAATGGGTAGATGAGTGAATTCTGCATTAGATCATACAGAAAACCTTGGTTCTTTTATGGCTCTGGCTGTGTCACACACTCCCTACAGTCTGAAAGGAAATCTTGTATTTTTCAGACACATATTTTTCTCTTGAGGGGAAATTCAATCATTGGTTCAATAAAATTATTTATTTTTACTATCTCTGAACAGTCTCAACACTATATAGAGATTTTAACTAGGTTAAAATAAAGAATAAAGAAACAATTGCCTATAATATGTATGGTTCCAAGAGAATTTACATTTTCTTAAATGTAGAGATACAATTTAAGCAGAAAAGCCATCTAGGATGATATTTTGGATAAATACCAAACTGCAGTTGTGTTTCTGAATTCATAGCATATTTCAGGAAGTGTATTTGATTTTTCTGAGTAATTTCAATACTTGTTTCTCTAAAGCATTTCGTCGTCTAAATACTTTTGTTGCTAGTAAAATGAACCAGAAGTTCATTTATTCAAATGCCAATTACTCAAATTATATTTTAATAGCATTTACTGTTTCTTCAAATAATTGTTTAGAATTTGTCTAAGATTTTGAATTCTTTTTTTTTCTCCTTTGCTTTTAAAAGTAGGTCCTTTTAATGCCATAGATAGAGAACATTCCATACTTTAAAGATTAATGCAAATAAATTCCATCTCCAGGTATAGATTATCACTCATACTGTTAGAAGAAACAGATATCCATTCTCAAGAATGTAGTTTGGAAAAGAAAATTTGGAAAACTAAATGCACTTGTTTTTTTGCTAGATCTATGCACTAAAAAAACAAAAACAAAAACAAAAACAAAACAAAAAAAAACCCAACCCATAAACATGCCTTTGATTATTGTTCTGGGGGCAGTGAATACATTTTTTTAAATGTAAAAAGTATGTCAATTTGGGCTTCTTTAAACAACTACCACTTTAAAAAGCATTCTCCTGTCAGATACTTAAAATATTCTTATGATTATTTGTATCAAAGAAAAAAATATTCATTGCTCCCCAAGTTTTATATCATAGAACTTTTTAAAGACTGTTTAAACTAGTAATCATTTCTCCATTATTGTTAATTAAACTTGTGGTGAACCAATCAATCTCTTAAGACAACAGAACATGTTGTCTTTTTCAACCTTATTAAAAGAAAAACCTGAATGTTCAGTCTTTAAAAAGTTGAAGAACTCAGTCTCCAGAACCTGTTAAGCGGGTTAGTTGTTTCCCTTTTACTAACCTCCCTGAAGCAGTCTTTTAATTTCTTCATCTTCAAATAAATGACCATCATCACCTTCAATGAATTTGGTGACCTTGGTGACCTCTGAGAGGATACATGTTTATAGCAGAAATTGGTTTATGTAATAAAAACACAGAACACTTGATATGCTATATAATGGCGTCTGGCTAACAATGAATTCCAGACTTGATTCTGGAATTCCACACTTGATTCTTTCTCCAGTTTTCGTGCTGTTTTTGATAAGCCATTTTTCTTAGAAAGTTATTGAACAATATATAACAAATATATTAATAAAACAAGCAATGTGATTGTTATTTGAGTTTCATTCTCTATCTTTGGAAATCTTTACTATGTTGGCATGGAATTTGAACAAAAGAATGAGAATAGAAAATATGTAAAAAACCTCGAAGATTATTTTAGACTTTGAAACAGCTTAGGTAAAGTCACATTCTTATTTTTCTAGACATGCTGACCTTCTTGAAACAATTTCTTCAAAGTTTCTTCTGTTTCTCCACCACCAGTAGAAATCCTGGTGTATTTTATTTCAGGACCTGAAAGAAAGACAATTTTTTAATAAAGTCTAAAATACTAGTAGGCAAACATCCACTCTAAAGGGGCAGATAGATAGGCTACATGACTTGTGTTGCCGCTATTTAAATAGTCATTCTAGGAGAATAATTGCTATAGACATTACACCAAGGGATGGTCACCCTGGGTTCCAATAGAACTTTACATAAGTAGGTGGCACAGGTCATAGTTGCTGCTCATTTAAATGAATACTTGTGACATAGCTGAATTCAGAATTTTTTTAAAAAGATTTATTTATTTATTTGACAGACAGAGATCATAAGTAGGCAGAGAGGCAGGCAGAGAGAGAGGAGGAAGCAGGGTCCCTGCTGAGCAGAGAGCCCGACAAGGGGCTGGATCCCAGGACCCTGGGATCATGACCTGAGCCAAAGGCAGAGGCTTTAACCCACTGAGCCACCCAGGAGCCCCTGAATTCATAATTTTAAATTAATTCATTGGTGAGAGACTGATACAGAATATCAACTTTCATATATTTTGGTATGTAGATGTGTAAACCTTAAGCTAAACAGGAAATTGAAGGAGGGAATGGTTTTTCTTCTAGGATTTATTAACTCATTGATAAATGGCAAAGCAAAAATATTATATAATATAATATGTATGAATCTGCATTGTAAAAAACATGCTCATAGATTTGTCCACAAATTGCAGTTCAGAGAAAAACATAGATTGCATATTTAGGATAATATTATTTCTGCCAAAAAGAAATAACTTCAGTAATCACCATGAAAATGACAGTCAATTTCTCTCATTATTCTTATAGAGAGAGATATTTTAAGATTTGCTATGGTTTTACTATTATAATTCAGGCATAGTTCCATCTACGGAATCAAAGTTTACCTGTAATGATTCGTTCTTCCCTTGTCTCTTTTTCAGTTATTTCCACAGGCACTCCATCAATGATTTTAGTGTATTTTTTAATAATTGGCTCTAAAAGTAGGGGAAGAAAAATGCATTTGATGTATCCCCTTATGGATACATAAGCCAGACATTTTAATGATTAAATATATTTCTCAAAATAGTACCACTTAGAATTCAATCATAATCATTTTGGGGACATATCTCAAATAGGTTCAGATCAACAAATATCTAAATGGTAGAGCTATGTCCTGAATCTTGGGTGAGGGAGAGAGCCAACTGGCAAGTTAACTCTCCATGTCATACTCTCATACTTGTTTTCTGACCGTGGAATGAGTGTTACTAAGAATCCAGGGAATTCTACATCATTAGAGTGGGAGCCCTATCATCAGTCTCAGCAGTGATTTATTAGCCAATCTTAACACAATGGCTATTTTTTCTTCTAAGTCCAATAGATTACTTTGTATTGACATTATTGTTATTCTATTTCCTAATCATCACTGGCGTATGCACAGTAATGACGGGTTTGTTGGATCTGGTGACTTAATGGATAGATTAACTCCAAGTAGTTAAAAACTACTTTAACTTCATTAAAGGTAAGTTGTATTTTATCTGATTGGAAGGAAACAAAAACAAAAACAAAACAAAAACCCCACCTAGCAGGAAAAGCCCATAAATGAGACGAATATCCCCACAATTTAAATAAAACAAAAGCCAAGAGAAAACAGATGCTCAACATATTTAACCCAACACTGTTTCAAAATAATCCCAGTGATCCTAACTAGGCTTTAGGAATACATATAACGCACCTCCATGAATCACTTCAGTTACTGTTTCACCTTCTTTAAACAGTCTGAACTCAGGTTCACCTTCAATTTTGACCTTTGATATTGTGGGTCCTGAGGCATTGTTTTAGGAGACAAATTATCATGTTAAAACAGTTCTTAAACTTTCGCAGAACAGGAAATTTATTTCACCATTTGGTGTTACTGAAATGTCAAAGTGGTTTCAGGCTTTATGAAATCAGTTTTAAACATTTCCCACTGTCTTCAAATTAGGCAGTATTTATACGAACAAATGACAGTCTATTGTTGTGTTGCTAAATTTACTTTCATCTGTTTCAGCATTTAGCATAAATCTGTCCATTTATTCATAGTCATGAGGTAGGATCAAATAAGGTATTATGTACTTTGTGAATCATACAGTACGTACGAAATTGAATTGCTCTCATGATAACTAGTGTAGATCTTACTTTACTGGTATCATTGATTACTCTTTCCTTATTAAATTTAATTTAATTTAATTTTTAACTACTCAGTATTGTATATTTTTTATCAGATGGGCATAAGACTGAAATTAAAAGAAGATCTCAACTTCATGTCTATATTTAAGATGCTGAATTTCAGGTTTTATGGGAAAATGAATTTGAGTACTTACCTTATATATGAAAATGATGCAAACATTTACTAATAATTAAACAGCCCTTCAAATGCAAGAGTTAAATGTTGCATTTGACGTACAAAATGATTTCACTTCCAGAGAAAATCATTTTGAATGTTAGAAAGCTGATTGCTACATTAGTTAACCAAGACTATTTCATAGAGAAGGAGAGTAAAGTTCAGTACATTTAACTCATACTGTAACACCCTTTAACAGTTGAATATCATTGTATTTGCTTATCTTTGAGAGGATTTATTTGCTTGTCCAGAAATTGTTAATGTACACCGTTACCCAGAATTAGTCTAAAACAATCTAAAATAGTGAAAACAATTCTTCTTTCAAATAAGGAGTGCTTCATACCCTACTATTGATCTACGGGATCAAGGAATATTGAGTATATCAAATGCAAGGCCAGGTTTTTAAGGTTAAGAAATTTCAAAAGAAAAATACCCTTAAGGAGTTTAAGAACAAGAAATGAGTTAATAAAACATCCGAATTGACATTTCTTTGGAAGAGCCTAAACTGAAATTTCAGAAACACGCTCTTTCATTATGCACTATGAAGGCAGGGATTTTTATCAAATCTTTTTTTCATATTTACTCCCTGCACCTAAGAGAGTGCCCAGCACAGTAGTAAGATGTTCATTAAGTATTTGTTGAAATGAATTTCAGTTGATTTATTCTTAATTCTCTAATCTGGTTGAAAACGTTTTATAAGAAACATCTTAAAATTGTGTTTTAGAGCCTAATACATTTATAAAGAATTCAAGAATCGTCAAGGAACCTGCAAAAGTTTGATGAGAAGGAAACTCCAGTAGCAATCTTAAAGCTGGACAATTGTAAATGGCTGCCACAATAATTATTTGTTTCCTTCAGTATGTTACACAGAAGTAAAACTTCTGAGTTTTTGAACTGAAGACTTTTTAACAAATAGGTAACAATAAAAATGACCCCATTTTTCATCCTGTTCCCTTTATAGGAAGAACCCAGGTAGGACTGATGCTTCACTGTGTTCCTAATTGAAGAAAGATTAATACAGTAGATTCCCACTGACAAAGATTGAGAAGATAAATGGGTTGAATGAAGAAGCTTGAAAGAAAAGGTAGTAATCTTTGAAAATAAGAAGAGCACATGTGAATGATTTTGATTATAGAAACTATGTACAAGTGATGATACAAAATTTTAGGGGATGTAATTTTAAAAACAGTACGAGTATGTTAAAATCAAGTGTATTACCAAGAGTCAATTGATCACTTTTTATTAAAATCATCAAGAAACATTTTGTCAACAAAAATTTCAATGATTTAATTTCTTAAGACACAAAGTTCTCATCAAAATATAACAGCAATTAAATGATCATAGGTAAAGTATTTTTTTAATAAGCACAGATTTCAATATTAGGTCTTAAGAAGAAATTAAATATGGATGACTAATTAGCTAGGAAATAAATTTTGCACACAAGTTTCCAATATCTGGTTGTAAATCATGGCTTGCCTTTAAAAAGATAGACAAAAATACTCGAGAAATTGCCATCTCAGTTCAGAGAATGAGAAGAAATTTCAAAATCAAAGACATTTAAAAATTTTTTGAGATTCAACTGAAACCATGATTTTTTCCTTTTTTAGAAGACCATTTATATACTTCTTACAGAAAAGAGAAGAAAGCTTAGTCTTTTCTCTGTGGCAAGTAACCCCATTAAGATGCTTAGACATAAAACAAATCATTCTTAAGGTCTGACCCTTGGTAATAATTAAAATACACGAAACGAGGGTGGCGTCAAAGATGTTGGATAGAGTTGGCTAAAATAGACAGTGAGTGTAGAAGTTCAGGACTGTAATTAATAATTCTAAGGTTTGACTCATGGCACCAGATACTTATTCCTTCTTCTGTTTCTGGTGGTCTAATTTAAAAATATGTCATATGTGGTTCTAATTTTAAACTCTTTCATCAATGTATAGCTTCAGTGCTCTCTTAGGTCATTGAATGAAAAATGCCTGCACTTTTTTGGAAGAGCTTTTATAACAAGAAATCATTTGGGGAGATTGGAGATAAAACTAAAAAAGAAATTAAAAAAAAAAAAGGAGTCTAACTGAAGTAGAAAACAAAAACAAACAAACAAAAAAGCTCAGGATTTATTATTTGTTTGTTTGTATGCTTATTTATTTATCTGGGTACTAGTGCAAATGCAATGGCCAATTAGGTTCAAATGAAATCAAGTACAAGCAAATGTACTGAAAGCATTAGGAATGCACCATCTACTTTGCTAAATAATTTGCATTCCACATTCTGCAATTACATGAGCATGCCACTGGTATAGAAATATTTAGCATGTTAGTTTCAAAAAGAATGTAGATACATTCATAGATATCAGTCTATTATTTGATTTTTTTTTTTTTTTACAATAAAGGAACCATGATTTTTACCTTCAGTTTTGATAATAGGCTGAAGACTGCCTTCAATCACTTTAATTTTTGGTTCCACAACTTTGGTTATAATTTTAGTTGCTGAAAGTATAGAAAGTGGAACATAAATGATGTTTACATAAAAGCAACCTGAACAAAATCGCCTTCTTCTTTTTTTTTTTTTTAAATCATTGTTGGGTACTGAGGTGTAAGTTGCAGTAATATGTTCAGGCCTGAACATATGGCCTGATATCCAGGCCATCAGATACAGGAAATATTCATGGTACATTATCTATTTATCTTCTCATGTCCAGATGGTGTACTCTAAAGTCCAGTGACTTGGGTTTGTTCCAGTGAAATATATGCACACTAAGTGAAGAATGCTGTCTAGAAATCTGTAATTTTGAACTGCACCACTAAAGCTCTTTACCTTCTTTTGTACTTCTTGAAAATATTGGCTGCATAGCAACAGAAGACAAATAAACATGATTAATTTCATGCAATTCATAATATCTTAAATTGCATTGTTGGATTCTTTCTCAAAAGACAAACTTGAAAGACAAAGACAAAATATTTTTTCATGCATCTGATAACAGTGATACAGAAAGGAAAATATGAAAAATAGTTCAGAATAATTACAAGTAAAAAATAAATTTCAGCCAGCCAAATATGAGCTCTATGCAACAAACATGATATGATCAGTATTTAAGTTATCAGCTAAAATGTCTTTAATTTTCAGCTTTAATATCATGATCATTTTTTAAAAGATTTTATTTATTTGGGAGAGAGAGTAAGTGAGAGAGAGAGAAGGGGAAGGGGCAGGGGGAGAGGAAGAAGCTCCCTCTGAGCTGGAAGCCTGACGTGGGGCTCAATCCCAGGACCCTGAGATCACGACCTGAGCAGAAGGCAGATGCTTAACTGACTGAGCCACCCAGGTACCCCCTATCACAATCATTTTTTTTTTAAATTTGAAAGTATATATTTTAAATGTGTGTCATTTACCCAACTAAGACAATAATATGCAGAATTTATTTAAAATAGCAAACTATTGGTTTGGCTTTTGGTTTTACAGATAAACTGAAAATGTGCCTCTGGAACCATTCATCCAGGGCTACTGGCTTTTTGTCATTTCTAATTAGAAGCCTTAAAAGATAGATCCATTAGACAGTGGGGCTGTGCTAAAGCTAACTGTGCAATCACAACAGATTGTGTTGACACCTTAGCGATGAGATGTTAGCACAGTCTGGGTTTCTGTCACATTCTCACCTCAGGCTTCTGAAATCTCAACTTTTTAAAATTCATACGGGGTCTAGATCTTAATTATGACTATGGTTCAGTCATATCAAATTTTTTATTTTGAAATCTTAAATTATGAAGCTCTAAAATATATCAAATCTAGGCATCCAATTACTGATCCCACAAGTGGTCATGCCGCAGAGGAACCTTTCCATGAAGGCCAAATCCACAAGGTCTCTGCCTCTACTATCAAAATGGGTTAATTACTTTTACCTTACGTTTTTACCTCTTATTAAGGAACTTGAAGTGCAGGATATTTAGTTCGTTGTTAGTTTTATTTCAATCTTGCTTGCCTGAAGAAATAAATAGTTTTGACAGGTTCCGGACTGGCGATTAAATACTGATTTCATTCTGCTCTACCTCAATTGTTACATATTCAACAATGTATATGATAGAGCACTTCCCCCCCACCCCATACAATTGGAATGTATGGTATTTTGGGGACAAGAATAATATGTAGCAAGGAAATTAAAGAAGTTTTAGAGACAAGTCAATGAAGGAACACAAAAATGGAATCTTAGGTTTAATTGCTCTCTACCTCTCTTTGAAATTCTTCTAAACAGCAACACGCCCATCTGGGCAAGGTTAAAGAAACATCGGGCATTAGAATGTAAATCTCAGGGGCGCCTGGGTGGCTCAGTGGGTTAAAGCCGCTGCCTTCGGCTCGGGTCATGATCCCAGGGTCCTGGGATCGAGCCCCACATCGGGCTCTCTGCTCAGCGGGGAGCCTGCTTCTTCCTCTCTCTCTGCCTGCCTCTCTGCCTACTTGTGATCTCTCTGTCAAATAAATAAATAAATAAAAATCTTTAAAAAAAAAAAAAAAGAATGTAAATCTCAGAGCTGTTTCAAGAGCTTTGAGTAGACAGACGAGGTTTATTAGTTTTGCGTGATTTCATAAAATATAACATTTTCTGTGAGTGCAGATTCAATTTTAATAGAGAAAAATAAAGCAATTATAAGATTCTGGCTCATGGAACAAAGTATTTCATTGGCCTATGTAGAAGGTAGTGGACCTAAAATGGGTAAAGTAGGAAAGGTAAAGAAATGTGTTGCAGATATACAACTTAAGTGAGAAAGATGACATAACATTTCTGATGAATAGAGCCCATGATGATTCTTTAATTTATTTTAAACTATATACAACATTGAACACTTCCATACTGGAATTTATACCATGTTGAATCATATCTATTCCAACTCAATCTTTAAAATAGTGCTGAGCTGGCCTGATACTGGATTTGCTTATGTTACTATTATACAACTGAAATCAGGAAGAGCAGCAGACATTTTGTTTTGCTCCTTACATTGCCTTCATTCTTCCATATCTAGTGTAAATCCTGAGGAAAAAAATTTTTAACTCAATAACAGAATGCTCAGAGTATAAAATAGAATTATTTTCTGGCCAGGATAAGAGTGGGAATTGAAGTAATACTTTTGCTACTGGTACGTTTTGAATGTTTAATTGTAGAGTCAAAACAAAATGAAAAGAATTTCTGCTTTGAAAGCTATGAAGAAAAAAGGAAACAAGAAAGATGAAGAAAAAACCATATTGAAAAAGGAATACTACAAGTTACATTTATAAGACTGGAATATCTTTACCGTTGTTAAGTAGTAGAGGTTTAATTTTGATAATCTGGTAGAGTCAGGGATAAAAGAACCTTGGCATCTAGAAATTTTAGGTTTATCACCTGGCAAGTTCTTTGTTCCTTCATCCAGTTTTGGATGGAAAGAGTTTTTGAGCTGCCAGCTCATAAACATTAGGATTCCTTGGCACACCATGGTCCACCCTGTCCTTAGACCACTGACGGCTTGAGGGTGGAATGAGCTACAAATCCTTCAGCAGTGTTACATCTGTGTCTACACATCTGAATTTTCAGATAACTCTGGAGTGCCTTTTAGCTGTCTCTCCTCTTTGTATGTTTGTATGTCTTTTTTTTTTCCCCTGCTTCTTTTCCATGCTAGCTATTACATTTTACTGCTATTCTCATATCTTATCATTCCTGGTTTTTTGAGGAATGGGGAAGTTCAGTTTAGTTCATAGGATCTGAAGGGTATGGCCCTGGCTAAGAGGTCTCAAGACCTTAAGCCTGCTTCAAGTGGGATGAAATTTGTCTTTGTTTGGAATTCTAAATACCAGATTATCAATAAATTCTGCTTCCAAGTACAAAGAAAATTATTGTATTTTCTTTTTTTTACATCTTGCCATTGGTATGTGACAAATATTCTTTATATACTTACTGTAAACAGTCATGGGGATTTCTTTGAAGGTGCTACCCCGAACAAACTGAAAATAAATATTTGCATTTAGTAATGTGAAATTAGTAGTTTTATTAACCATATTATGGCACCACTTTAATTCATTTTGCAATATCCTGTTATTGGTCCAGATGGCATAAAAAGTATCAGTTTGTTACTCAGAGTATTAAAAATTATAAAATAGCTAATCTAAAGTGAAATAGGTTTTTAAATAGTATTTCATATGTTTTCTCGTACTTTGACCCTACAAGGACAGAGGAGCAGAATACCTTTTTACCTGTAACCACTGGAATTAGTGATGGTTTTTTACAAGTAAATACTTTACCTTTTATTCTGTAGCAAAGGTATTTAATAATAGAAAGATTATAGTTTTTTTTTTTTAATCAATGTGTCTTTTCTTTCCAATTGGGCTGTAAGTTTTTAAATCAAGGGCCATCTCTGATTCAGCTTATATTTCCCATTACACTTAATACACTGTTTGGGCCCAAGTAGCTTTTATTAGATATTTGTTAAATAAAACCATAAAGAAATTATGTCATTTATTCACAGGTAAGCCAGTGGTACATATTCAACAAAGAGCAATCCATGTCCAGCATACATCTATCTATTTATTTATACGTTTCTAGTCTTTTATGTTAAAATTGCAATATCTGTTCAGCACATTGCAAACCAACCCAATAATGTTCCATACCTTAATTTGGATGTATTTGATCAGTTTATTAAGTATTTCCAGAAGTCGATCATTTCCAACAGGTGTGTCTATGAAGAGGAAGATTAGATGAATATTGATAAGAAAGTATGAAATAAAAGTCTAGGTTTCTATTGAAAATGATTTCATTCATTAATGAGTTCAATAATTACCAACCTGCTGGGTAGAGGAGTTTATCTACAACATGAATGACACCGTTTGTTGTCATGATGTCAGATTCTTTTGATTTCACTTCGTTCACCAGAAGTGTATCATTTACCTATCAAAACAAGAGATAATGTCAATGAGAAATTAATGAAAAATTAACTTTAAGATAATTGAAAAATAGATGAAAGCTATCCTAAATTCATTCTAAAAAACTTACTCCTTTCAGATAGATTTTGCTTCCTTGTGTGGTCTTCAGAATATTAGTAACACCAGGTTCGAATCCTTTTCCAATGAAAACGCCTGGTGTTAGGTGATAAAGGATGATGTTTTGAAGGGCATTTTTGTCACCTGGGGGGAAATGTATATTTATAACATGTTATATTTTTTGATAGTTTGATGCTGGAAAGACTAAGGATAGACATATTTCTTTGTCTTTGTTTTTTCCACACTGTAATTTCTCATCATATCATTGTTCTCTAAGTTGCTATCAATGCCATGTTGAAACTGTCACTTCGGTCTGTTCAATCAAAATATTAGCCAACCTACTGAAAGGAAGGAAAATCAAATTATTTTTGGGATTGTGACTACTTTCTTTGTCACCTAATTGTGTGGACATTAATATAAATAGCATAAGTGGACATCTAGCTCTACAATCATGACAGCAAGCATTTAATTAAGAATATTAATGAATTACCTTACACATATTCCAAGAGGAATTAAAGGAAACTAAGGCTAGACATGAGTATTAAAGAGGGAACATTTTTGAGGTTGATTTCTGGGCAGGAATGCTTGAGGAAGAAATGAGATCCTGAACTCTAGGGGTAAATATCTGGTATTCACTTCTACTCACGAATCAGAATTTCCTTTTCTTCATTTGTCATTCCCTTAAAGGCATCGTTGGTTGGAACGAATAAAGTCCAATCCCCAGGTTGTGTCAGGAGCTCTTTCAAGTCTGCAGCTTCAAGTAGACTGAGGAAGACACTAAGCAGGAAAGACATATTTATTCTGTTAGATTTAGATTTAGGTATTCATAGAATAGAATAGAATCCATTTACAGTGGAAAGCATGAGAAATTTTCATGCATTTTTTTTCTAAGATTTATTTACTTATTTGAGGAGGTGAGGGAGAGGCAGAGGAAGAGGGAGAGAGAGAATCCCAAGCAGACTCTGTGCTGAGCACGGAGCCCAACGCAGGGCTCCATCTCACGACCCTGAGATCATGACCTGAGTCAAAACCAAGAGTTGGACACTTAACTGATTCTGCCACCCAGGCCCCCTATTCATCCGTTTTTATGTTTCAAATGCAATTTACCTGTTAAGAAAGTTTTATCATGGGGAAATTCTTTAAATATACATATGGTTTTTAAATCTCCTAAACTAAATGTTTATCTTACAACTTGACAAGGTCACACTTCGTGACAAAGTCGAAGTGTATGTTTTTCATTTAATATTCCACAAAATATTCTTTGCTAGTATTTACTGTCATTTTTTAAAAAAACTTAAATATAAAAAAAAATTGCAAGGAATACGCCAATGTATTAGATTGTTTCCCTCACCAAATCATATTATGGTTCACCAGGAAGCAAAATACTCTGAAGAGCATATTTCAGTTTTGAAAATATTTGCATGGACTTCTTATTCTAAATTCTATTTTCAGCAATACTGAATAATTGAATGCCTTTTGGATACTAACTGTGACACAAAACTATGTCAATAGTTCTCATGTTTTTGTTGTTTGTAGTTTGTTTGTTTGTTTTTGGTGGGAGTGAATCCATTTGGCTTACCTAAAGCGCTTATCTTGTTTTAATTTTTCGTGGAGGGATTTCTCTGCTGGTTTGATGATTTCTCGGAATATATGAATAGCACCATTTCTTCCTTGTTTGCTTCCTCTTACCATGCATGAATTTTCAATGCAGACAGCCTAGCAAAGAAGAGAAAGATACAACTGTCCATTTCCTTACTTGAAATGTCCTATGTGGAAGTAGATGCAAAACTGAGTTAATCGATTGACTCTTTTAAGAGGTCTCCTGACCTCTCTGGTCAAAGGAAATAGCATCTCACTTCTTTTTTTAAGGTCTGGCATAATCTGACTTCACACTTCTTATTCAATCAGGTTTTCTAGTACTAGTTAACTACCCTATATGTCAGACAGGTAGTTTCATCCATAAATAACAAAAATTCCATAGAATTCCATGTCTGTATTTTTCATCATTCTTCTCCAGGTTTGAACCATTCTTCCACACCCTCTTTAAGAAACTTTCACTCTCTAACTTTTTAGGACCCTCTTTAACCATAAAGTTCCCTGACTTCAGTGCCTTTTGAGATTTTCACAGATATTTACTATATTTTCCTGACTATAAGGTTTTATCAATTATGTCACATTATTAATTTTGCATATCTGTATATGCAGCCCATTTCCTGCATCTTATAAAATGTGTGTCTTGGGATTGTGGAACAATCCTGAGCAGCTGCTGTGTATTGTATCAGGTAATGCTTGACTTCTGTAAAATCTCTGGCCTGGACAGAAACTGAACGGCACCACTACTTGCACAGTTTTCATAAGCAATATTTTCTAGAAATAGTTCCTCAGATAAAGTATGTTAGAACTATTTTCTAGAGTTCAGAGATCTTTAGATGCCTATAAAAAATTATCTTATAAACTTACAGGAATCCATAAATCAAAAGCTATTTTAGAGGAGTTTTATGATTTCTAGAACTGAAATAATTAATGTTTTAGAACAGATAATGAAACAAACGCAAATTATCTGAATTGTTAATACCCAGCACTTTTTGTTGCCCTTCCTCACAGTGTTTTCATACATTACTCAATTCCTGATCTTCCTATGAATATTTTCTATTACTACAACCACATTAATAAAATTCTGGACACATCTGCTTTAATAATATTCTTAGGGAAATGTCATTTGACATTCAGGCCAATGTAGATATTTTATCTTTTTCTGATTGACTTACTGTACGATAGACGAAGACTCTGAGCTGTTTGCCTCCAATGGTTTCAAGCTTTTGTCCATTGTAAAGCTCATTAAGGCCAACTTTTACCTTCAATATGTGATTTTGCAGAATTAATTTAAGAAGCCGCTGATCCATGCTCAGAGTATCATCTATAAATAAATTCATGAAGAAAAAGGATTACTTAGAAAGCATTAAAATTCCTCCTGATAAGAAAAAATCATGAAAATGGATAATCCCTAATACTATGGAGATTATAGATTCTGCACTCATAAAATATGAGTCAACTAAATGCTCAAGGCTACAAATTCCATGCACTAATTAGAAACTCTGCAAGCTCTTTGATCAAATGACTGTAACATTCTTCTTCTTCTTCTTCTTTTTTTTTAAGATTTTACTTATTTATTTGACAGAAATACAGCGAGAGAGGGAACACATGCAGGGGGGAGTGGGGGGAGAAGCAGCTTCCCATGGAGCAGAGAGCCCAATGTGGGGCTCGATCCCAGGATGCTGGGATCATAACCTGAGGCAATAGCAACCGTTTAACAACTGGGCCACCCAAGCACCCTGGCTATAACATTATTCTAATTTTTATGAGAATTTTATATACACTAGTCACATGACACTACTGACAAATCGTTTATAAATTCATCGTTACTTACGAAGAGAAAATCAAAACACATTCACCATCCTAACAGTTATTACAAAGAGGAATTATAGCATTTCTAGGAATTTGAATTTTTATTAATAATTTTATGCATCACAATTTAACATCTGGGAATATGTTTTTAAAATAATACTTAATTTTTAATTACTAAATTTTGCTTTACAATTTAAATATGTCTTTGTGAAATCACTTTTCTAGAAAAAGTGGCAGGTTACACTAATCTAAACAACATCCTTGAAGAGCAGCTAGTAGATAAAGTACTTATAATAATAGTTTACATAGTAAACTATTGGCTGTTCATTTATAGAAGTGTATAATAAAATAGTCTCTTGTTTATTTATAATTTGACACCTTATATCAAATGTTGAGATGAAAAATACAACTATTTATTCTTAAATATTATGTTGGTGTTAAATAAACAAATCAGATTAATTTTTCTTAAGATCTACTAATACATCCCTTGTGTGTATTAGAATTATGAATAGTTTCATAGAATAACTGAATACTCTTTATCACAAACTTTTGCTCCCTGTAGGCTCTTATCTATTATAATGAAATGTTTTTAAATGAAGGACATTTTAATAGAGATGACATAGTACTAACAATGTGTAGCCAATAAAGAAATAATCACCACCTTGTAAAATGTCGGTTGTTCCTTAATGCAAACAATCATGGTGAAGAAAAATGTGTGTGAGGGTTGGTGGGGGAGCGAGAGTAGGAATGACAGTGTCCAGTACATACCTGAAAATGCATTATTCACAGGTGCCAGCAAAGTATATTCCCCATCTGGCCGCAGAGCAGATGCCAAGCCTAACTGGGCCACGAGGTCTGTGAAAGTGGTTTGCTGATTTCCAGCCAGCTCAATAACTTGTTTGGCTGTAAAGTAAACCATCACCATCGCAACAATGTCATCTTTGTTACTATCATCATCATCCTGAAATTAGTAAATCAGTTCTTGGCTGTTCTCTATAAGCTATTTGCTGCCATGACAATGTGATAAGATATCCTGCCCTTCCCTAGTAAGAGTTCCAGATTCCTGTTTTGGGGGGTCGATAACCACAGAGAATTTTTACAAAAGAAAATATTTTTCCAGCTTCTTAGTTTCATTGTCTTTAATTCTCTATGGCTCACGTCCCACCTTTCTCTGCTCTTATGAGTGCCATAGTTATTTCATTTATCCAAAGCTGGCCATTTGGTTAGATCTGTCCTTCCGCTTTCAAGAAAAACTGTGGTACTGTGAGAGAGCCTTTATAAATATTAAGTGTTAGAAGCTTGGGAAAGTGGAAGTTCCGTGCTACCCAGGAACCTGTGGCCACACAGGCTACCTAGTGCTCAGTTTACTCTGCTGCATTTGTGCTTCACGTGCCTTTCCTTATGCTAAACATTCATTTTTCATGGATTTAGTCATGTGGCATCGTAACTGGTAAAGAGTAGTAGGTGGAAGAATCCAAAACTGTTGCTCACCAGAATCGGGAATTAGGACCTGATCAATCAAATGGATGACACCATTATTTGTCACGATATCTTTTTTGTTCACCATTTTGATTCCATTTACTGTTATGCTGTCACCGTCACATCCTATCTCAATGGTGTTTCCTTCCAGAGTCTCAAAGACTGCTCCTCCCATGATAGCTTCAGAACACTGGAGTGTGTTCAAAAGGTGGTACTTCAAGAGAGCTGGAGGACAAATGAAAAGCAGCAAGTTCTGAGATCAAGGGAAATTGCACTTACCCCTTAAAGACATGGTTCATTGTGGACCTGAGAATTCCTAAGAAATGTAATACATATAAGACCTAAGTATTAAAAAAAAAAAAAAAAAAGGCCTAAGTCTTGACTAAAGGGTTTTTAATTGTTTAAGTTCTAGGAACGCTTTTTCAATGAACTATATGAACTATTCAATAGAAATAGCTCAGCTCAGTAGGAAGTAAGAAGAAAAGATCAGTTGCATGAAATGATTTGTGTAGTGCTTAGAAAATGTGTTAGAGTAAGTTTCCACTCTCATAAGAAGGTGATTTCTGACATGAAAACAAGAAGAACGATCCCTGTGTTTACTAGAGATACCTATTCTTAAACACCCAAGCAGCATCTTGTATAAGCCATTCATAACAGAAGAGCTTCATATGATTTATAAAGAGTTTAATAGAGGAGGAGGATAGGACAAATAATTCCCTAAAGACAACATCCGGAGAGTAGCCAAAGTAAAGACGGTTTCTTGGAAGGTATCTGAAGGGATCTGTCCTTCAACCGTATTGTCTCTCTAACTGTATCATCAAAATTTCTCATTTTAAATTGGTTAAATGTTAGTTAAATGTACTCCTCACAACATAAAATCTATTTGAAAATAGATAGACTATAATGAAGCCAAATTCTATGTATAATAAATAATAGACCAAGAGAACCATGTAATTTTCTTAACTTAATTATACATTTTAGCATAAATTTAGAATTAAAAGCATTATGTAATACATGTATGATATTAAAATTTGATAATCTAATATTTCTTTTAAACCATGGCTAAATCCTTTTTAATGCCTGCTACTTATTTACTTGAAAACAATAAAAAAGAATATGATCTTTATGATATTATTTTTAAATTAATTATTAATTATATAATTACTCTGCTGACTCTTTCAAAGGCTTTTTTTTTTTTAAGATTTTGTAGTCCACTTAGAACACAAGTTTTTCTTTGCCTTTGCTTATCAAAGCTGATAATAAGTGCATGACTTAATTTTTTTTTTTTTTTAATTTTCTTTTCTTGGAATTCTGGGAGACTTCTCAGAGAGGAGGACGTTTTAGTACCTTCAGAAGCCACTTTGTCTCCCATGATCCTTTCTAGGACACCTCGTGGAAGTTTCTCAAAAGCCTCATTGGTGGGAGCAAAGAGTGTGAAGTGACCATCTCTTCCAAGGGACTCGAGTATATCAGATGTGATAGCAGCTGCCTGAAACACAAATGTGCTTGTTAGAGGCTTGCATGTTGCAGATCCAAAAGAAAATCACAACACACTTAAACTAGGCTGTCCTGAGGGAGTTGATTCTGTATAAAATTATAGAAGTTTGCTCTTGTTAGAGCTTTAAAACATGATTTATTGGCACAACAAACTACATCCTTTCCAAGTTTCCTCAAACCTGTTTGTAAGAATGGGAATCCTGCCCATGTTTGTGTGACTCTAGCAATATCCAGCAGTACATATAACTGAGATGGACACATACTAAATACAGTGAATACACTATGGGCACATAACTAACTATTGGGTATTTATTATGTCCACACAAGTATTATTATGTCATATGGGATGATTTCTTCCATGTAGAATAAAACTCTTTTCATTTCAAGAAATAGATTTGTTACACTTCTGCCAGATTTTTAAAATAACATTTTTTTAAGGATTTTTATTTTTTTATTTGATAGAAATCACAAGTAGGCGGAGAGAGAGATTGGAGAAAGCAGGCTCCCCGCCGAGCAGAGAGCCCGATGGGGGCTCAATCCCAGGACCCTGGGATCATGACCTGAGCTGAAGGCAGAGGCTTTAACCCACTGAGCCACCCAGGTGCCCCTAAAATAACATTTTTATTGTTAGATTTCAATGATGCAGGACAATCTGCTGTTATTTCTTATACTTACCCTAAAAGATGAGAGGTCATCTTCTGCTTCAATGAAGTCTTGAATTGAGGTACCAATTTGTGTAAGGACACGGTCAATGACATGTACAACACCATTTGTTGCAATCTGGTTCCCATGGATGATTCGAGCGCAGTTAACAGTGACAACCTGTAATTATTTGAGAAAATCAAAGTGCAGAAATCAGAGCCATCAAGTGACCACTGAGACTGCAAGGCCATTATCTATCTTTCGTTTCTACTAGTAAATGTAACATGAAGGAGCCAACATTCTAAATGTAAATGTTGAGGATAAAGACATATATCGCTCTGTCTAAAAAAGAAACTAAGAGAAAATAGGACCAGTTGAAAACCCAGTCCAGTTACACATAAAATATCTAGAAAATAAGGGGAAAAAGCATTTTTTTCATTTGAGTTATTGCTTTTGCCCCCCCTTCTCTTCCTTTTATAGAGATAGTCATAAACTGTTTCAACTGCAGGTCAGTGAATTACATGAAAAAGTTTATCAGTCCTAAAGTAAGTTCTGAAAGAGAGAAATAGCTATTGCACAAATATAATCAGTTCTATTGCAGTAATTTCCCAATTATTACCTCATCACTGACCCTTTTCATCCCTGGAAATTTATTGGAAGAACCCTATGATCCTGTTAGAAGTTTCCCACAAGGGCTTTTATCTACACACAAAAGAACCTAAAACAGTATAGTAGCTAGAGGGTGAATAAAGGAATACTCATTCTCTGATATTCTTTGATAAATTCTTATTTACTATTTTTCTGTAGTTATTATTTTTCAAACACATCAACTACTAAAATTTCTTTTTTTTTTTTTTTTTAGGACATCTAAGTCTACCGTCAATGAACTGTAAACTTAATTTCCTCCTCACAACCACTCTCTATAGAAGTCAGCCACTGAATTAGAAATTTGCATGCTCTAAATGTGGGGGAAAATCACAATATAGTGCTTACATTCACTAACATTTTACTATTTCTGTGAACATAATATAAAAGGTATAGACAAAATTAAAGGTGATATTACTCTGAAATGTACTTTTTATTCATGAAACTTACCCCATTAGGATAATGGTTAATGAAAAGCCCCAAATTGTTATACATTGAAGGAATAATCATGCCATTTTTTAAGTCCTTGGTCAACATTCTGTTATTAACCATATGGCTATGTAAAGCATTCAGTAATTCAACATTTACATTACTCTCCAAGCCTCTCCGGATATCCTAGGAAAAATTGAAATGTTAGAAGTTTATTTCATTGCAGTTCATCATTAAAATACTTATAATTACACTATGGGTAAAATGAGAAAAGGCAGCTATTCAAGGCTTGGGGACAGTCATTAAAGAGTAGATAGGGTAGGAATAGTAGTGATCATTTTAAGTCCAGTTGCTGACACAGGGATGAATGTTGGGAGAAAAGATTTTATTCAGGTTGGTTAGCATATACTTTATGTTTCTTAGGTAACATTAAGAAGGAGCTTTAGAAAAGTGTGTGGGACAATAATGTGGAAGACTTCAATGCCTGAGTAAACTGGCAACAAGGAGCCACTGAAGATTTTGTTATATTGGGATAAAACGATTAGACTGGGCTTTGGGAAGGTTAATCTTGTGAAAATGTAGAGCAGAAATGAAGTTATTAGTGAGGAGGATGAAACATGAGACATTGGTGACTAACAATAGTTCAGAATTAGAGCAGGAGTAGAATGAATCACCACTTTCAAGTCTAAACACTTCAGATGGGTACTGCCAATTATGGGAAAAAAGGCAACAGAAAAGCAGTTGTTTGTGGGGAGAAAGAAAATGGCACATGTTTTAGATAGCTTTTTGTTTAAAGATGAAGTAGTGTATCTAAGGAGAAATATTAAGTGGTATATCCAAGGAGAAGTATTAAAATGGACATTAGAAATATTTTTCTGAGGTTCCAAGGAGAACAACTACAGAAACAGATTTCATGGCTAGATGCACTGAAGTGATGGCTGAAGCCATTAGAAGGGCATATAAAGAGCAAAGTCTAATTCCCAAAAGAGACTTTAGTAAGACTCATTATTAAGTAAAGGAAGAAGAGGGGTCAGCAAGAAGACCCAGAAATGTGATTAAGAGATGAGATCCATGGCAACCAATAGAGAGTGTTCCATAATGCAACAATTAACCACACAGTTAAAGTAGCAAGATAATATCTAGAAGATCCTGCCTTACCAAATATTATTTGGCTTTAGTCATAATTATCGATTTGCCTTTATATCCTGTAGAATGTAGGAATATATTTCCATACCAAGTTTTACAGATTGGAAATTTAGTGTATTACAGATTATGCACAGAAAGTCTGAAAATCAAAAGCATTATTTATAATGCTTCATTTAAATATCCATACATATTTATAAATGTCAATGTCTGAGCAGCCAAATATATTTACATATAATTAAAATAATTTATATATTTATAATATGCCTTATAATAAATTTTAAATTCCACTAGGCTTCTTAACTTACCTTTCTGTTGGATAGGTCATCTAAAATTCAATATGTTTCTTCCCAATCAAAAAGGAAAGAGGAAAGGAGTAGAATAGAATAATGATAAACACCAGTTCAGTCCACCCTTGGTTTGCCTTTTTTAAAGTAGTCTATGAAACTACTGGGGAGGTATTCCATATATGGATATATTAAAATGTTTTCATCCTTATACTTAATATCTCATTCTTTTATGTATCATTATATATGTATAACAAAAAAGAGATATAAGATCTCTATTAATTTCCAAGTTAATAAATCAATTAAAATGAAATCACAATAAAAATAATCATATTAATAAAAATAATGAATTACAGAATCCAAGTTGTCCCAAGCCTCATTACTCGGTGCAAAGTAAGTGAATGATCCCTTTCCTTCAATTTCTTCCCTCAGTCTTGAGACATCAGAATAGCGCTGTGTTGTGGTGGCTCCCACGATGCCCAGAGTGCCATAAACATGGTCAATTGGCAAAACTGAAATAATGAAGACATGAAGAATTACTTAGGACAATATTTCAAGATTATTATTTCACAGTCATTTAAATTTTTACTAAATTCCTTAATACATTTAACTGATAATTTTAGTAATAAAATTATATGAATTATCAATCTTACACAAAAGCTGTCTTTTAAGGGCTAAATAATAAAACAACATTGAAAACTATTATTTCATATATCCTTTGTGTTGAGGAAAAATGAATTTTAAATTATCCTGATTAACATTATGTATTACGTATTAGTGTATATAGTTGTGACTCCTGCTATGTCAATAATAGTTGAACTATAATTATCAGCAAATATTTCTGATTCACTGAAAAAAAAAAAAAAAGATGCTCCTCACTTCTCACTGAGAATGGCAAAGGTAATATTTTCTTCTATGTTGGCTTAAACTCCTAAATGGTGTAATATTGTAAGGTACTGGGTTATTAATTTTTATAGATTTGGGTTTTTTAAATTTTTTTTTAAGATTTTACTTATTTATTTGACAGACAGAGATCACAAGCAGGCAGAGAGGCAGACAGAGAGAGAGGAGGGAGCAGACTTCCTGCTGAGCAGAGAGCCTGATGTGGGGCTCGATCCTAGGACTCTGGGATCATGATCTGAGCTGAAGGCAGAGGCTTTAACCCACTGAGCCACCCAGGTGCCCCTAGATTTGGGTTTTTAAAAGAAATATAGAGACCTACTTCTTTTGAGCATAATTTCAGGGAGGAAATAGATGGAAGTATATACTGCTTCCAGAATATTTCTCCTGAACTTCAGAAGAAATATTAATATATGAATGCCAACCTGAAAACTGATGCAGCTGATTTATTCATTTTTTGACCCTATCTTATTTGACAACTCATATGATTTGGATAATATCATAGGAGAAATGGTTATTACATTTGTGAATATATAAAGACTAGGTGACAATTAATAAATTATAAAATCAAGACCCCCCAAAGAAAACCCCAAAAAGATGAGGAAAACGAGTCAAAATTAACAAGTTAAAAATAACAGAGCTCCATGTGTGTCCTTATGCCCATGCTGAAAAAATAAATCCTAGAGAAAGGCGTGACTTGATAGAAAGAACTTTAATTAATTGTAATTGGTCATAAATTCATTATAAGCTAATGTTAAGACTTGGTTACTAATGACACAAACCAAAATTCAGGGGCTCCCCAAAGTGAAGTATTTGTCTTGATTTTGTTCTCTCGGCTGCCGGGACCCACAAAGAATGCAGACACCAGTTTAGAATCACGTTCAGAAAGATGACTGGATTAGAGGATTTTTATGCATTGGTGTCCATAATGGTGAGGGCCTCAAAGTTTATGTTCTATTAGAAGAACTGGGAACGATTAGTTCAGGGAAGAGAAATCTATTGAAAAGAAAGGGTAACCAGTGGAAGTATGTGATGGTTGGTGTTAAATATCTGAATGGCTGTTATTTCAGAGAGGAACTAGATTAACTTTTTTTTTCTTTAGTTGGCAATTTTAGAAAACAATTTTCAACATGAGGGATGTTATAAAATCAGAGCTGTTCGGTTACAGAAAATTATGCCTTCCCAACTAGTTCACTCCATGTTTCTAGACAGTGTCAAAGACGGATTTTGTAGAGAGGATTTTCATTTAATTTTTCATTTGAATTTAAATTTATGATCAGGTTTGTATTGTATGGCCCAACATTCACTGAATGAGCTGCATGTTTTAATACTTTGTCACCATGAAAAATTCATGATTAGCACAAAGATGGTGGCAGTATCTTGGGATTTATCATGGTGCTAAATACACACACACACACACACACACACGTGCACACACATACACATTGGCTTATCTATAAGCTAAGCTACCTCAAGTCTTTTTCCTCACATCAGACAAGTTCCTCATTCATTTCAGTAATTGAAATTTTACCTGCTGGGCAGCCTTTCATTCCTTCCATTCTCATGTAACCAGGGCAACATTCATATAACACAGTCCTGTATATCGGAAGAAAATTAGTATTAAAATGGGGAACTACATAAAATTCATTTCCATATAATCTTAGCAAAAATATATCACTTATTGCCATGATTTATGAGACTTTTGAATTGTTTTTTTCCCCCTGATTTCAAGTTTGTTTATATTAGTTTGATTTCTCTATATAGTTTCATGACATTGTAGAAAGTTTCAGGATCTTAATGCAGATGAATGAGGTTCCCAGTTCTGTCCTTGGTAGATGTATCACCTTGAGCGAGTAATTTGACAAATTTGAGTCTCAGTTTCTCCAGCTTTTTAAAATGGATGTAGTAGCTATGATAGCTACTCACAGGCTAGTTGTGAGTCTCAAATAAAATTCTGCTTTGGAAATCATTTTGTGAACTATAAATAGTTAGAAATGTTTATTAGTATAAGTTTATGAGAAACTAGAAACATCAGTAAATACATTAACCCAATCCAATCAATAAAAGCTATTCCACTGCTAACTAAAATAATATTTTAGGTTTGAATTGCCAGTAGAATTATTAATTTGATCATAGTAAATATAATCTTTAAAATCTTCTACAATGCAATATTCAAGAAAATGCTATTTTTTCCAAGTTAACAAAGTGTAGTAAGTTATATATTGGCATAATTAAGGCAACAAACCAGAAAATTCAGCAAAGATATATCTAAAATAAGTTTGTATTACTCTGTTTTGTTGGAAAATAGTAACCTCAAATCATCTACATCATTGCTTTTATTTCTTACTTTATTAAAAATATAATCCTAATTTTCATTTTATCAAAGTCCATTTGAGGAGTCCAGAAAATGTCACACAGTTTAATTACTTAGACTAATTATCTTATAATTTAGTAACTAAACATGTATTAAGTAGTTCAGATATTATTTATTTCTTTTTTTTTCTAGTTATGATAATCATATTAAAAAAGATGAATGAATGAGAGAATTTGAATATATTTAAGAAAAAAATCACTATAAGAAATACTTTTCTTAGTATGATAAAAATGACAACAAAAGCAAGTTTGTAAAAAGTAGAATTATTAATGATATACAAAACGGTCTTCTATAGTTTGTAAATAAACTTTTCAAATTAAAGCCAAGTCTATTAATTGATTATCCATGGTTTATGGTCTTGTTTGTGACCTTATATTCCCATCTCTTTATTTTCTTGATGTCAATTTAAAAAGTAGAATGTAACATTATTTATACATATACATGTATGCAGTGAAAAATGAAAGATGAATGAGAAAGAAATTTCTGGCATGGAAACTGACTCAAAGATATTTGATAGATTTTTAAAATGGACAAAATTAAGTGGGAAATGCCAATTTCAAATTGTTCATCAATTTTAAAATAATTTCAAAAATAGCTGGTATTAGAAACATATGGAAACTATATGGGGGTCTTATGCAAATCTTAAAATGGCCCCTGAAACAACGTATTTAATTAGATCCTCATATAAATAAATTTGAATATGTGGATGCAAAAGGATTGATTCAGAATTTCTTACATGTTAGCTTTAGCATATATTGTAAACAACTTGAAAAATGAGATACATATTTATTGGTCCAGTATTGACAGTATTGACTTGAAGTAAAGAGTGACTAGAAGAGGAAATTGTTAATGTAACAAAAATTTCTGTAGCACATGCTAATATGACCCAAGGATTAACCTTAATGTAGACAATTAGTGCAACAGATGGAATAAAATCCAAAACAGCTGCAATTTCAGCTGATAGTTGAACAACATGGTTATTTGAGTTGATATTTGAAAAACAAATTGTAGGTTTATTCAGGAGAACATTTATTCGATACAAAACTTAAATTTCCCACATGGTTAGTAGGACAAAACAAGAGTAAAGAAAAATCTGAAAGTGGAAAATTTATCTTCATTTTCTGATTAGCTATCTAGAATCTCATGAAAATACCAGCTGAAAGGAGTCTACGAAATACTGTATTATTCAGCCAATACATATTGTAGGAACTATCTTAAACTTGGGAAATTCATGTTTATCAGTAGGCCTGCCCAATTACTTCCTTCAAATCTGCAAAGCAACTGTTCAACCAAGACAAACATTTCTGTCAACTGATACAAAAAGTCCTAAAGATGTCTATGGAAATTTTAGCAACTGCAAGCAGATGGCAAAACAGGCATTCCTGTTGTCAAGGTTATTGATTTATTTGATTATTCAAAACTAATATCTAGCATTTAAATTTATTTCAGAGCACAGATGTAAATATGTTTATGAAAATGAAGCTGCTTGGGAGAAATAAGCTAATATAATTTAACAAAGGAGACACTGTTATGTTTCTGGTAAAAAGCCAGCCTTCAAAGCAGGATTTTTTTTTTTTTAATGGATAACAAGAAAGAATGTTGGCATAACCTTTGTACAAGCCTTGGCATCTCTAATATATTTAGATGGTTAAAATGAGATTATATCATACTTTCCTAACTTCCAGGAAGGATATAATAAAGATATTCCCTGAATAAATTCAGAGAGCAGGTCCTTATGTAGTTGGTGTGTATTCCAAATACGCCTCATGGTAACCACGAATATGAAGAACAAAGGGAAGAGAATCCAGAGCCTTGGAGTTCCCAGCTGAAGTCCAGCTTGCATCATAGGCAAGATCACTGCGACCACTGACTTACATTGTGATTGTGTGAATGACTCACGAGTCTAGCAGATGTCTGCAAACTAATAAGAATAAAGTCTAGGCCAAAAAGCATCATCAGTTGAAACTCTAGTAAGCAAATGAACAGGAATAGACAGCAAAGTTCTGTGGCGTCCTAGATCTAGTGACCACAGAAAAGTAGAGTCCAGCTAAGGTTATATGCACTGAATACATGATTTTTATCTGGAAATAAAGATAATCTTATGCATTTTAGATAGGCATCTGGTCACAGTTCCTTTTCCCACCCACACATATCCATTTGTTCAAGTACTTTAAATTTAAGGACAATTGATATTGTGAGTTACTTAGCAATTTCACATTCATCAAATCATTCTACCATCCCCCCCAAAACTCTGTAACTATAAAATCCACATTTCACAGGTAAAGAAATGAAAGCTTCAAGAAGTTAATTGATGCTGTGTTTAGTATTTGTACCAACATTGTTAAGTTAGGAATAAGTTTTTAGTAATCCCCCAATCCTTCCACCTATTTAGGGTAACTGAAGTTTAATGATGATGTAGTAAGCAGGTTCTCATTCAGATATTTGTTTCTCAAGTCCTCTTTCGTTGAAAGTGGAGTCCAAATCAATGTGAAGCACTGTTTTTTTAGCCAGCAATGGTATCTCTACTTTTTCTAATACAGTAACTTACTCTATGACTCAGATCCTTCACTTTAAAATGAAGAACTTGGACCACATGAGTAATTCTCAACTTTTATTTGCCCATGATTATAATTTCCCACCAACACTTATTGATTAATTAAACCAATACACATTTCTATCAAGTAATGAAAGTATTTTCTGATTTTAAGTTAATCAGTGAAATACATATCTAAATAAAGAATAATTGTCTTTCGGGCTACTGAAATAGTAGATGTAATGACAGGTCTTACACCTGTTGGACCCCTGCGGATCTGGTAGTTTGGGATGAAATAACTGGATTAAATGAAGATATGAAGCTTAAATTCTTTCCAAATTCAAGCTTTGATGAAAATTTTGAGGCAAACTGGAGTATTTCAGATAATTTCCAAATGGATGTAGGTGAACATTAATTAGTGCTTCAAAAATCCTGATATTTTAGATCAATTTGTTCTTCTGGCTCTTTTTTTTTTTTTAATAAAATGAGGAAACTGAGGTAACCATTTTTATGAAATGAATCGTAGAGATTAAGCGTCTTCTCCAAAAAAGAGGGCCATAACAAGGGTAGAAATGCCATGGTGTCACACTGGTTCTATACAGCATCATGTGATTTTTTTTCCTTTGGACCTCCATGACACATAAATTCAGGGCTCATGAGTGGCCCACTAGCAGAGGTTAGAAATATAGAGATAATTTCTTAATTCACATTTATGATTCAGTTTTTGTTTTAAAGCTTGCAATGTGGGAGAATTTTTTCAAGTAAAATGGTGTTTATGTCCAAGGAAAGACATAGACATCTATGGGACTGGTGCATTAGGAAAAAGATGAGACTTACGTTTTCTTTCCACAGATGGCACCTTGGTACCAATTCCTACAAGTGCTGAAATATTTCTTTTTGGTGCCTAAAATCTGTTGAAGGGCGCAGACATTTGGGCTAGAATACAGGGAAGAGAAGAAAGTTAATGTCCTAATGACAATGACTTTTTCATATCCTCATGTCAGATGGTTCAGAAAAAATAAATTAGCATGTGGACTCAATTTTGAAACATGTGATTCTAGTCTTGCACAAATCTACTTCTTGATCCAAGCTTACTGATTCATCAGAAAAACTAAAGTCTATGGGAGAGAAAAATAGAGAGGAAATTATACATCCAAACACCAGTGTTCCAAAACTTAATCTAGTAGGAATATTCAAGCAGCATTAAGTTCAACTTAATTTTGTTTTCATTCATATTACTTTTATAATAAGCCAATGTAACTGACCCTTTTTAAACCAAACGTGCTCATTTTGGTCTCTAATATGGAACAACGGACTCTGGAACAATGAGGAACCAAGAGAGGAAAAGAGACAGTTTTTACTAGGTCCAAAGACAGCATATGCTATAATTTTCTAGGTAAGCAATCACAGAAGAAATGAGTGCTACAATTAACTGAATAATATGGCTGCACAAAGGAAAATCTATTTCTTGGAGTGGAAATAGTAGATCAGAACATCCTCTGCCAGAATTTTAAGAGTCTTTCTCTCTTAAAGAGATAGGAAGTCTTATTTGCACTGTAAAGCAAAGGAACTTTTGAGCAATGTGAAAACTCCTTTGAGACATTAGAAGAAATGCCAAGATCCATTTAAAAAAATTATAAATGGTTGCTTAAGTTACTAAATTATTCCTATTAACTTTAAAAATGCTAAGTTGTAGTTAAATTTATTCCAAGAAATATGTTTGCAAATTTTGCAGAATGCAGAATTTAAAAACATTCTTAAATGCTTTAAAATATTTAAAGAACTAGTTACATTAATCATTTTTAAATTTTCATACATAACTTAAATGAAAATTTCCTTCACAACATGTGAAATATTTCAAAGCTATTCACATAATGAAAGCCCTAGTCATATATTTTTATTTTGGAAACCTCATTTCAGGTTTATGGAAGGAAATAAAAATACAAATAAATATAATAATAAAGAAATGCCTATTAAATATAGTCAATTAAGTTAAAATTATATAATGCTGCAAAAAAGCAATTACATGCAAATTATTTTGACAGTAATTTTTAAAGTTTAAAATTTAAACTATAAACATCTACAAATCACAGAATACTCCTTTTTTTCCTTTTTCATACTATTTTTTAATGTAGAAAGAAAAAAAGACCTCGGTGTATTTAAGGAACTTTAAAGATAACAAGCCAAGTAAAAGAAAAAGAAAGATTTATAAAACCTAACCACTGACTTACCCCTGATCCCGGCCCCTGATTCGGCTATGAGCCAAAATCTTGTCATAATGGCCATTGGCATTTGCAGGGTTAACAACAACCAGCAAGAGTAGAGAAAATATAGGTAAGAAGGGAATCATCTTTAGTCTCTCCGTTGCAGTTAGTCCACGAAGAGAACTGGCAGTGGCTTTGGAGAGCTCAGAGTTTATATACATGTCAGAGTCTGTGGGAGGGAGCACTGTATAACCTGGGAATCTGAGCTCTCTCCAAAAAACATCAGCAACTTCAAGTTGGCAGCTAAAGTCCACTTTTCCTAGTGATGTTTACTGAACACATTGAGCCTCTTTTATATTTCATACTGAAGAAGATATTTATTTTTATTGTTAAATTATTTATATTCCCCTTTAATAACTGACTCTTTGCCTTTTCCTATTTCAGTTTTATTCTTCTGCACTTTGGAGGGGTTCATGGAAAATGGTTTTGTTTGGGTTTGAAGGACTATTCTGCAATACACCCCTTACAGAATATATGTTCCTGTGCTCAATGAGATCATTGTTTGATCTTATCACATCACTCACATTTAGTTCACCTCAGAACTGAAGGGTTATTATTTTTCACCAGAAAGCAAATGTAGATGTAAGTTCAATAATCATAAGGCAGTAATGGCTCTTGATTAAAAACAGATGTTGGACACATTTAAAACTTGTACAAAATATGAAATAACTCTGATTGTTGATGAAAAATACAGGAGAGACCACATGTTCCTTGCAATACTACTAAACAAGGGAGATATTTCCATTTTACTTCTCTTTTCAAATATCAAGGAATGGATAGAGTTAACATAAATCTAATTCTGCCAAGTTTTCCTAACTCTTAAATGAAGCAGAAAAGAAAACCATTTGTGCTTTATTGTTTTTTCATTACACGCTTCACATGATGATGAACTTATCTAGGCAGCACATCTGGTAACCACTGGACAAAAGTAGCCCCTATTGGAAACAAGTATTACAAATCTAGCAGTAATAGATTAAAGACATATTAAGAAACAAGAGCATTGGGGCGCCTGGGTGGCTCAGTGGGTTAAAGCCGCTGCCTTCGGCTCAGGTCATGATCCCGGGATCCTGGGATGGAGCCCCGCATTGGGCTCTTTGCTCAGCAGGGAGCCTGCTTCCTCCTCTCTCTCTCTCTCTGCCTGCCTCTCTGCCTTCTTGTGATTTCTGTCTGTCAAATAAATAAATAAAATCTTAAAAAAAAAAAGAAAGAAAAAGAAAAAAGAGCATTGCCAGAAATCTTCCTCTGATTTTTATCAAGAATAACTGCAGTCTCTAAATATTACACCATGCGGTTCTAATCCAAGGGAATATGCGCTCTTAGCCCTCCGCACATGGTATGTCAAATGTTCAAAACACCAGATAAAAGAAATCCAAATGTCAGATGTCAACCATAAGCTGAACTGAAACCTGCAATGAGTCTTCTTGAATACATAAGTTGCACACTATCCTAAAGTAAAAGTGTAATTCCAATATGTCTTGTTGCAAAGTGTTCCTTCCATCATGGCACATTGGTATTGTTGCCCCACTGGCAATATAAAGAAATTTGATACTGCCTCACCATGTTTTCCAATTGCAAAGCCTTATAGGGGAGGCTGAATGGGCCCGGGGTGATTCCAGGTATCAGGAGAGTTACATCAAACTTGGCTATAGAATTTATTGAGTAGGATGGAAAAACTGTTTTATGAAAATAAGTCCTTAATACCAGTAAATTAGCTGTTAGAATATTCTTGGTAACATAATTATATAAAAGTCTTCAATACTAGCCTGTCTAGTCATTATAATGTAGATTATGTATCTTCTAAGACATAATAATGAAATTTCGGAATTATAGAATGATGAATCAAACTTATAATACGGAGATTCCTCTGACAACACCATTATAAATGGTCATTCATTCTTTACTGGGATGCTCACTGTTATTAATGCAACCCATTTCCTATTAGACAGCTGCAAGTATTTATAAGCTTTTCTGGAATGAAGTTGAAATCTGCTTAAATCCAATGGGGTTTGATTGGAGAGGAAGGATTGAGGTATTGAGAGAAAGAGATACAAATCTGGATCATGTGTATCAAGGGTGAAAGATGTCTTCAAACAGAATCCCAAATGATGACAAACAGACTTGATTATAAGTACAGAGGTGAAGGCAGTATCAATAATTTCCTATCATGTAACCTACTTTCTTCATAGTGTCTGCAGTATATTGAAAATAAATTGATTATTTTTAAGAACAATTTTACCCTAGTTTTTCCTTGTGACCATTGGAATCAGGGGCATCCTTTCACGTAGACCACTGATTCCTTCAGTGGTCTAGATGGACAAATAATTGCATGAGATGAGTAAGAAAAATGAATACACATTCATATTTCAAAAGAGACAACTCCTTTCTGGCTGGAGATACAGGTTTACTTTTTATAAAAAAGCATGGTATATGCTCATATTCTAAAAAGTTTCTGAAATCTTTGTTTTTTTTTTTTTCAGTTTCAATAATAAAGTCTTAAATCTACCCATCCTGAATATCACATTGGAAATTGTATAAGTCCCTTGGAAGTCAACAAATGCTAACCTTCGGCAAATATTTACACTCAAGATGAGTAATGCCATCGAGGAAGATCTTGAAAATGAGGACCAGATTGTACATATAAACTACATGTAAACTTAGAGGTTGGAGAGCATTCCAAGAGAGGGACAACTTTAAGGTAAATATAAAAACATGAAAGCACTGTGACTGAAAAAGCCAAGCTCAGCCTGGAAGTATGATATTGTATGAAATTATGGAGTGGTCGAAAGTCCAAACAACTGCTTTAACCACTATCCTAGCTTCTAGGAGCCTGATAATTGAACATAGTCTATGTCTGTTGGGCAGAGTAGGGTGAGGGAAGAAAATAGTTTCAGAGAATGGAAGAGAAGGTAGTCTAAGAAGTGGAAAAGAGAAAAAGCTTGAGAAGGACACCATTCTCCCTTTTCAGAGCACTCAGCAGGGGTCAATCTCTCATTCTTTCTCACCACACAGGGCCCTTATTCTCCTGCTTCATGAAAGCATACTGCCCCTGGGTTGGCTACGTAACTTTATTAGCAGTTTTGAGGAGGATTGAAATCTTGGCAATTGAATCTGACCTTCAGGGCTGTAAAGTCTGACCTGGAAATGTAAGTCATTAATGAAAAGGAAATGACTTATTATGCAACCAAAGAAAAATAATGTGTCTGAAAGACAAAGACATTTGTTTCTAGCTATCAGGATGCTAATTTATGGGCAGTTTGCAAATTATCCAGTGGATCTTTGTAGCAAGTCTCCTAGCCTCTGGAGACTGTGAAGTCATTGTAATATCATGCTTACTCTCCCTCGCGTGTAACCAACGTGACCTACACTCTCTAGGATTGGGCATTGTCTATGGATTCAACAAGCCTGGATACCCAAGCCAAGAGTAGATTTTTTAAAAGGCATTTCCTTGGTTTTGAATGATCCAAAGTAGTTACGCGCCCCAAGTTATGTCTGAACTCCTGCTTTTTTAACAAATGGTTTGTGGGATCTTGAAAACCTTTCTTGAGTATCATTCTACTTTCTTACTGGCCTATTTGTAAACTATAAACAATAGTACTTGGTTATAAAACATGACAAGGCCTTGAAGTTAACGCCACACATTCATTGAGGCAGCATGTCTCAGTGTCCAAACGCTTGCCCAGTGAAGGTCTTAGCATTTTTTGGTACTTGGGTTTGCAGCCCTATAAACTGAAGTTCTAACAAATGCCCAGTGATCTTTGTTTCCTTTAAGTGAGGGAAAGCCAACAGTAAAAGGAATTCAAATTAAGCAAAAATAAAATTTTGTGATTTTTTTCCTACCTCTTTATAATATTAGCTAATATTATAAATATATATGTATATATAAATATTATAAATATGTAGGGCACCTGGTTTGGTTAAACGTCTTCCTTTGGCTCAGGTCATGACCCCAGGGTCCTGGGATGGAGCCCTTATGGGAGTCCTTGCTCAGCAGGAAGCCTGCTTCTCCTTTTCCCTTTTCCTGCCACTCCCCCTGCTTGTGCTTGCTCTCTCTCTCTCTCTTTCTCTTTGTCAAATAAATAAATAAAATCTTTAAAATAAAATATTAGCTAAAATACAATTGAAAATCAACACCTGACTTAAAGAAGTCAAAAGGGCCGTATATAGGCTAAGATATTTGTGGCTAACAAAGTAAAATCTACAAGAAGTGGTACCTGCGAAGCCATACTCGGAATATATTTCCAATGGAGAAAATCCATGATATATGAAAGATAAGAAATCATTCATATTCAAGGAAAGAGATGACTAACATGCCCCCCAAGTAAACATTGTATGATGTCTCTTTAATGTTAATTCTTTTGGAAGTATATAGAAGGTTTTCTGTGGTAAATGTGGGTAACATGCCATCTTTCTTGTTTAAATTTAGATTCTCATATCCTTTAAAAGCCTACCAACTGAAAAGTCTCCCTTTCATATTAAGTAATCAGTGTAACTATTGTCCCTAACTGAACTGAACACATCTGAAATTTTTTAACTGGGTGCTTATTTAGCAGCATTTCTTAACCGTATTTACTTGTATTTCTCTGGAGACATCTAGTGGAGAATGTGCAGTATATGTTTCTAGAAGCACAGATACCATTAGATTTTGATTTAAATAATTTATAGGAAAATGATATAAAAATATTAAACAACTTATATACATTTCAAAATGCCAAATAACTGAAGATTAGTAACAATCCCTTAAATAAAATATTTGAGAGCTAATTTAGATCAATCACAACGAATGATGACAAATGTAGATTAAAAACTGAAAAATCTGGTCTTGTTTCTTTTATGTGACTGAACAATAAATTGCTTTACTTTTAACCGAGTTTTATGTTGTTGTTCCACACTGACATGGACTAGTGACAACAATAAGAAATTGTGACCGATTTCTCCACCTCATGTAAATGATCAGAAATAATCACTTCCATGGTTTGATGTCACTCACTGGTTCCTTTTACATTTATAAACCCTTACTTTCTCATCTCTGGACACTTGACACCATTGACGTTGTGCCTTTCCTCTTTTTTCTCATTTAGATCTGGACAACTTTGTTTCAGAGACAGTCAAGACCCTAGTCATCATCTGTCTCCCGTTCACAAATGATTAATATTCTTCTAATAACTTCTAAAGATTGGACTGTAAGATAAAGAAGTGCATAATTGCTGCAATTAAATGAAATATGTAGATGATCATAGCTTATGGGATGAGAGTTTTAACATCTCATTTGGCATTTTTAGTCTGATGAAAGAATGGTCTGAATTATGATAACTTTATAATCGATAATCACCCATTTATAACATTCCTGAGCCTTTTCCATCTGAAATAGAAATATTCTCAGGTCCCGTACTTAGACCTCCATCTGATGATATCCCCTCTGTTTATTTGTCCATGACAACATTGTCCTCAAATTCTCTTCATCTTCTATTTCCAGTGTTTGTAATACATGCTATATATTCTCTCTACCCCCACTTCTAAAAAGCTCCTTGTACCTCTGCCCAGAGGTGACGGAGGGGGTTTTCCAACCCTAATGTGTCTGCTTATCCTCAGACATTGAATATATTCTGCTTTAAAATAAACTTCTGCTTCTCCAAATATTGGTCTTAAATGATTAATTTCCAATTGCAGAGATTCAGTATTGTTACTGAATTCAGTATGGTTACTCTTAGAGATTCTTTCTTGTTACTCTCCCAATATATCATGAACTTTCCTGCTTTCTTATGCAAATATACTTGAAAATGTCAATTCTCTAAATGTGTGGATCTGGTAATGTTTTTTATTCACTACAATTTTCTTTAATGTAAACCAATATGGGGGTGCTATGGGAAAACAAAAATGGAAAAGAATTGCTAGTTGTTTTATGCTAACAATTGTGTGACATTCTTTATATTTTTATCCTTTTTCCCAGTGATACCCATACTTGTGGAAAAACTGGAATAAGACAAAGCAAAGTTATGGTACTGGCACAAAAACAGACACATAGACCAGTGGAACAGAAGTAGAGAGCCCAGATATGGACCCTCAACTCTATAGTTAATAATCTTCAACAAAACAGGAAAAAATATTCAGTGGAAAAACACAGTCTCTTCAAAAAATGGTGCTTGGAAA
Organism: Mustela nigripes; assembly: GCF_022355385.1. Taxonomy (NCBI): domain Eukaryota; kingdom Metazoa; phylum Chordata; class Mammalia; order Carnivora; family Mustelidae; genus Mustela; species Mustela nigripes. The sequence continues at coordinate 18,919,718 of NC_081571.1, forward strand.
ATTGGACAGCTATATGTAGAAGAATGAAACTCTACCATTCTCTTACACCATACACAAAGATAAACTCCAAATGGATAAAAGACCTCAACGTGAGGCAGGAATCTATCGAAATCCTAGAGGAGAACATCAGCAGTAAGCACTTTGACATCAGCCACAGCAACTTCTTTCAAGATATATCTCCAAAGGCAAAGGAAACAAAAAAGAAAATGAACTTTTGGGACTTCATCAAGATCAAAAGCTTCTGCACAACAAAGGAAACATTCAACAAAACAAAGGGGCAACCCACGGAATGGGAGAAGATATTCACAAATGATAGTACAATACACACAAAACAGATAATCATGTCAAAAAATGGGCTGAAGACATGAAAAGACACTTCTCCAAAGAAGACATACAAATGGCTAGCAGACACAAGAAAAAATGATCATCATCATTAGCAATCAGGGAGATTCAAATCAAAACCACACTGAGATACCACCTTACATCAGTTAGAATGGCCAAAATTAATAAGACAGTAAACAACATGTGTTGGAGAGGATGTGGAGAAAGGGGAACCCTCTTACACTGTTGATGGGAATGCAAGTTGGTGCAGCCACTTTGGAAAACAGTGTGAAGATTCCTTAAGAAATTAAAAATAGAGCTTCCCTATGACCCTGCAATTGCACTACTGGGTATTTACCCCAAAGATACAGATGTAGTGAAAAGAAGGGCCATCTGTACACCAATGTTCAGAGCAGCAATGGCCAAAGTCACTAAAGTGGAAAGTGGAAAGAACCAAGATGCCCTTCAATGGATGAATGGATAAAGATGT
>NC_081571.1:18920628-18930645 GCF_022355385.1 Mustela nigripes
TTACCCCAAAGATACAGATGTAGTGAAAAGAAGGGCCATCTGTACACCAATGTTCATAGCAGCCATGGCCATGGTTACCAAACTGTGGAAAGAACCATGATGCCCTTCAACGGATGAATGGATAAAGAAGATATGGTCCGTATATACAATGGAGTAGTATGCCTCCATCAGAAAGGATGAATACCCAACTTTGGTATCAACATGGATAGGACTGGAAGAGATTATGCTGAGTGAAATGAGTCAAGCAGAGAGAGTCAATTATCATATGGTTTCACTTACTTGTGGACCATAAGGAATAACACGGAGGACATTAGGAGATGGAGAAGAGAAATGAATTGGGGGAAATCAAAGGGGGAGACAAACCATGAGAGACTGTGGACTCTGAGAATCAAACTGAGGGTTTTGGAGGTGGGGGTGGGGTGTGGGGTGAGCCTGGCGGTGGGTATTATGGAGGGTATGTATTGCATGGAGCACTGGGTGTGGTGCATAAACGATGAATTTTGGAACACTGAAAATAAAATAAAATATTTAAAAAAGACAAAGCAAAGATCTCAGATTTTAACTAGTTATACATGACCTACACTACACAGGAGTTTGACAGCTTAGATTTCCAGTATATAATGAACAACTAAAAAGAAATTTACATTATTAGAAATAGTACTGGGGAGGAAAATTATTTGAGTAGACAGATTAATTCAGGAAGTTTATTCAGGAAATTAATTCAGGAAATTCAGGTCATTATTCAGGAAAAATAAAAGTTTACCATAGTGAAAGCTTTGGCCTTTATATGAGAGAAAAAAATAAAAACCCAAAATGTTGATTCTTTAAGTCTGCCTTTCAGCTTCATAGAAACAAACACACACAGTTGTACATTTTTGCCTTTAGCAAGTTATTTTCAGTTAAATAGAATAAATTCTTAAGTATTATGCAAAGGTTGATAAAATAATAATAACAATAACAGATACTAAGTATAATGGATATGGTCATATGCATTAGCACTGTTTGGAATTTATTCACAAAGTTAAGTATTGCAGGGAAATTACTCTTTTGGCTGGGAGCTGATAGTGCTAAGACAACAAGAACTTATAATCACCAAACAATGTAAAGCTATAGAGTTTGCAAATTAGTAATTCTTCAGCCTGAAAGAATATTTTGGGAACTTCACTTTTGGAACATATTATGTCAAATTTTCAGTTGTATTTAAGCATCCATCACACACATATTTTTACAGTTTTCTGTAAAACTGTAATAGCTTTCTCTCCAGTTTTTTCCTCAAACCCTACTCTTAAAAAGTTAATAGCCAGAAGGTAATTGAGAAGAGCAACCAAATCACTTGCCCATGTAGGCCCACATTTGGATATTCCTGCTTTGAAAAAAAAGCCCAGTTGAAGAAAGGGAGCTCAGGTAATTTCTCTGGGTGTTCCAGTTACCTATTTCTGCCTAACACATCACTCCAAATGTGGTGGCATAAAATAACAATCCATTTCTTACACTTTGGTGTCAGTGGGTCAGGCATTTCAACCATGCACAATGGAGATTGTTTATAAGCCATCCTGCTCCATGATGTCTGTGGCTTCAGCTGGGAAGACAAAAATGGCTAGGGCGATTCCAGTGACTGCCAGATACCAGCTTAGAACACCTTGGACTAGAGGCTCTTCTTCCAAGATGGTGTCTTCACTCACATATCCAGCATATTGTCAGTTGGAAGACTGGGCTCAGCTGGGACTACTCAGGGGAAGCATCTCCATGTGGTCACTCCAGCATGGTGGCTTCTGAGTAGTTGGACTTCATGCATGACAGCTCAGCTAGCCACTTAAAAAGCACAATATGCATGATCTTTTTCGAGCAGGCCTCCTGGCACACATGGAGATCTGCCATGTATGCTAATTGTTGAAGGCAGTCAAGGCAGCCCAAATATAAGAGGAGAGCACATAGATTGAAACCTTCAAATGCAGAAGAATCCTAAAATTTCCAGCTGTGAAAGAATAGCATTTAGCCTCTTGAGACTCCTCATAGACCTGGAAGTGCCTATAGAGTCCTCTAACTTATAGTTAAATTAGATAATGTATATGGAAGTTTATATATACATATAATCATTACTTTATTTTCATAAAGTCATCAGAAAATCACCAGGCTGTTAATGATTCATCTTTCCATGTTACTAGATTACATTTTTCTTGGAATTTTGCAGCTTGGCTTAAATACAGTGTAAAGCACCTCTCCACCCAGGCAGGGAATGCTTTGAACTTTTTGAAAGGAAACGGCTTTTAATAATGAAAGAAAATTTAGAAAATATTTTGAAAATCAGGAACAGAATTCTAAACTGGATGACTTTAGTATCTGAGCATCATATTGCAAATTTAAATGTCTGACCTCTACTGGTTGCTACTAATTTTTGCAACTGTAAGCCTGTATGCGTTTTTGGTTTTTTGTTTGTTTGTTTGTTCATTTGTTTTTTGGAGATGAATCTTCACAAAGTATTTTATGCTGTTTGATGCATGGTTAAGTTTTTCCATTTAATTTTTCAACTGTCTATTGCTAGTGTTTTTTCCCTATGTTTCCTTTTGGGATTCTTACCTGTCAGGTCTTATGTTTAAGGATTTAATCCATTTCAAGTTAAATTCTGTGAGTAGTGTAACATAGGGGTCCAATCTCTCTCTCTCTATCTTTTGTTTGTGAACATCCAGTTTTCCCAACATCATTTATTGAAGAAACTATCCTTTACCCATTTAGTATTCTTGAATTCTTTGTCAGTCCTTAGTTGACCATATATGCACGGGTTTATTTCTGATCTCTCAATTCACGTGAATCTATGTGTCTATTTTTACACCAATACCATACTGTTTTGTAATACACTTTGAAATCAGAAAGTGTAATGCCTCAAGTTTTGTTCTTCCACAAGATTATTCTGGCTATTCAGGGTCTTTTGTGGTTTCATACAAATTTAAGATTGTTTTTTCTATTTCTGTGAAAAATGCCCTTGGAATCTTGATAGAAATTACAATGAATCTACAGATAGCTTTGGGTACTATGGACATTTTAACGGTATTAACTTTTCTAACCTGTGAACATAGGATGTCTTCTGTTTGTGTCTTCAACTTTTTTCATCAATGTCTTATATTTTTGAGTATATTGGTCTTTCCTTGGTTAAATTTATTATTACATATTTTATTATTTGTGATGCTATTGAAATTAGACTGTTTTCTTAATTTCTTTTTCAGATAGTTATTGTTAGTATACAAAAACACAACTGATTTTTTAGATCAATTTTGTAACCTGAAACTTCACTGAATTTATCTATTAGTTCTAACAGTTTTCTTGATAGAGTCTTTAGACTTTTCTATAGATAAGATAATGTCATCATCAAACAGGACAATTTTATTTCTTTTCTAATTTGGATGCCTTTTATTTCTTTTTCTTGCCTAATTGCCTACTTGCTCTGAAGAGACATATATACAAGAGGAATTCTATTTTTTAGGGCACTTGGGTGGCACAGTTGATTAAGCACTGGACTCAAGGTTTCTGCTGGAGTTGTGATCTCGGCGTTGTGAGATGGGGCTGGTGTCAGGCTCCACACTCAGACTGAGTCTCCTTGGGATTCTCTCTGCCTCTCCTGCTCATGCTCTCTCCCTCTGAAATAAATAAATAAATCTTAAAAAAATATAAGGCCAATAAATATAATATTGCAAATATTTCTATTTTTTTCACCCATTGAACTTCCTGTAAAACTTCTTCCATCACCCACTACTATTTGACATATGTAGAAACTAAAATTTCCTGAGACATCAAGGTCACATGGAGAGGACTCAACCCTGTTTATTATTCCTATAATCCCTCCAGAATATTTAAAAGCAAGCTGTTTGTAAGGAGTTTTGCTTATCAACATAATCCAATTAGAATATTCACTAGTATTCAGGGAAGTATTTTATTTTTCTTCTACTTCTTTCAGCTTCATGCTGTGTTCACACTTATGAACGGGCCTCCAAATTTGTAATCCCAATTCTATACATAAATTTTGATAATAACAGGTCAAAGATAGAGCTCAAGTTCAGCAGGAACCTGGTGACCATATTGATCACAGCGTTTTGGGAACGATTTTCAGCCACTTACTGTCCTGGCTCCTGGCATCTAGCCTGTCTTATCCTTATTAAAAAGTTCATGAATGATTAGTATTAAAGTCCAACATACTCTGTTTACAAAAATTCCCCTTATAAAAGTAGTTCATGAATAATCTTATATTAAAATCTACATACCTTTTTTGTCCTCAAGTGTTCCCTCTCATTTGATCAATGACATAGTCATTTGTTAAGTTAACCAGGCATGAGTTGCTCTTAGTGAACCCAGGATTGATAATCATGGCTTCTTCATTTATATGCTCAAAAAACTGTTAAATTTAATAACGAGATACAGAATCGCCTCTGTAGGGAATACAGATGTATTCCCATGTTCCCAAATCTTTCTTCTTAAAATCTGAATTCCATTTGCTTGTGCGCCATCCCCCAGCATGTGTCTTCTTCAGTCATAGCCCATTATAGACCAACACTGGCCATCCAGTGATCTCCTCTGCATGCACTGGCAGTAGCGTGGGACAGAAGTCCTTCTGGTGGATGAATTTAAGCTTATGTGAGGCAATTAGGTACTCTTACTTTCTTACACCTAGACTTTCGTTTTTCTATAATAAATGTGGGTGTTTTTTTTCCCCTATCAGACTGGAGAAAAAAAGAGCTTCACCTATGTGAAAGATCAGTCTCTAAGAATAGATATTTTCCTTTCCTGATTTACTTTTTTCTGTGGAAATACATGATAAAGACTTTTGTGGCTACTTTTACAATTTTCCACAAACCACAATTCACTTGGCGCTTTGGCCTTCTTCCATATTCTTATTCTTTTAAAATTACGTATATTCTCCTTTAAATTCAGAGCTCTTTAGGCAAATACTGTAAGTTTTCTTAGGTTCTTTTGCTTTTTAACTTTAATAAAGCATTATATAATTTACCATAGGAGTTGTATTTTGAGAGTTCCTCTCCTGAACTGTGTTCTTCTCCAGAGTCTCTAGCCAAGGCCTAGAGATTTTTATTCTGAATGTTATAAAACATAAGTCCTAATATTTTGGATACTTGTCTGATTTTGTTCAGACTTGCCCTTGTAGAGATAACAGCCTTTAACACAACATGGCATTTTCTCCAAGGGCTCTCAAAGCTTTAATCTGCTGAATAATTTTGTACCAGAATTTGGGATCTTTTGTTAAAGAGAATTCTTAGACAGCTCAACATGTATTCACACCCATTAAAAACCTAGTATTTTCTAATCACTACATTTTCAATTAAGTGCCTTCTTGCTAACTTTGTGCTGGTGGTCCGGAACATATTCAGAACATTTGCATTTAAGTATTATATACATGATCATGTGATTTAAAAATATGATCTATTCAAGAATAAAAATACACTTCCTTTTACTTTGCTTTTAGCATCATCAGAAGTTCTTGATTTCTAATCTTCCAAAGTATTAGATTTATTGTAATAGCTCTTCATTAGTGTAAGTGTTAATAAAACAAAAATAAATGTTTTATTTTTCTTTCAAACCTTAAAGAAGAGGCATTTTTTTGTAGCTTATTCAGACATAACTAACCTAATTCCTTTGAGATTTTATTGACAAAATAGCAAATCTAGGATGTAGTAGCAGATGAAAATATTTTTGGTAAACTATTAGTATCTAAAGTCTTAGAAGATGTTTAACTCATCCCTATATCCAGTTTAAAACCCTTTAAAAATGTAAAGGTTTTATACTTAGGGAAGAGAATTTTTTGAATATCATCCAGGTAATTTGGGCTCTAAAGCATTATTTTTTTTTTAAAGAATTTATTTATTTATTTGACAGAGAGTGATCACAAGTAGGCAGAGAGGCAGGCACAGAGAGATTGGGAAGCAGGATCCCTGCCAAGCAGAGAGCCAGATGCAGGACTCGATCCCAGGACCCTGAGATTATGACCTGAGTCGAAGGCAGAGTCTTAACCCACTGAGCCACCCAGGCACCCTGGGCTCTAAAGCATTATTATATAAAATTTCTAAATCAGTGTTAGTTGACCCTACCTACACATTGGGATGACCTGAAGAGCCTTTTTTATTTTTTTTTTTTAAATATGAATAGCCAGACCACCATCCCAGAAAAATACATACATACATACTTGAGAAATAAGAATAAGCATCCAGGATTGAGGACCACTGGTTTTGGTGAGTCTGACACAAAGTATTATCAGTTGGATTTTGTTGTCGATCCTTGTAAGTTATTCCAACTAATGCTTTAAATTTCTCATAAATAGAGCATGTAAAAATCTCTTGAATAGATAAAATATTTAGAACTAAATATAAAGATTGTGGGTTTAGATTAGTTCAAAATAAAGCAATTAGATTAGATGGTTCTTCGGATCACTTTTGATGCAAATAGTGTTCTATAACCTCACACAGTTGAAGATATGAAGATGGGATAGATGGTATTTGGAGTGAGCCTGTCGACTGGTAGTGCCCCTAACCATCAAATCCAAATGCTGAGTGATTAAATTCTTACTGGGTGCATTCTCAGAGACCAGAAGAGATACTCTTCCTTCCCTTCCAAAGTTTTCATTCTTCTAAGATCTTCCACCATTTGATGTAGCCTATTGCATGAAATTCTATTGCATGGAAGTCTTTGGGTTCTTTGTTTTTTTGTTTAAGAATTTTATCTGTTGGGGCACCTGGGTTGCTCAGTGGGTTAAGCGGCTGCCTTTGGCTCAGGTCATGATCCAAGGGTCCTGGGATAAAGCCCTGCATCAGGCTGTATGCTCAACAGGGAGCCTGTTTCTCCCTCTCCTTCTGCCTGCCACCACCCCCTGCGCCTGCTTGTGCTTTCTTTCTCTCTGTCAAACAATAATTAAATCTTAAAAAAAAAAAAAAAGAATTTTATCTGTTAAGGTACACCTCTGAATGAAGAAGTAAAACTTGAATCTGTTACCAGGGGCTTAATTTTTAAGGTAATAATGAGTTTATGATCTTTTTCTTTTTAAGATTTTTCTTTATTTATTTGATAGAGATCACAAGTAGACAGAGAGGCAGGCAGAGAGAGAGAGAGGAGGAAGCAGGCTCCCCACTGTGCAGAGAGACCAATGCAGGACTCGATACCAAGACCCTAAGATCACAACCTGAGCTGAAGGCAGAGGCTTAACTCACTGAGCCACCCAGGCACCCTGAGTTTATAATCTTTTTATTTGAGATCAGTTTCTGAAAAGAAAAATTTGGAAAACCTCTAAGTAAACTTATGAAGCTGGTGCCATGCCTATCCTTAGCAAAGGTTATTTCCTCTTCATTTCTCTCCTTTCCTTCCTCTCCATAACTTTTGTATTGGGTCACTTTCACAGAAACTTACTTTTAAAATTTAAAGGGATGTTTGAATATTAATACAAATAAAAAAAAATCATTTTGCCTCAATGACTTGAGGCAAGGAGAGAGACCATGCTGTATATTTTGGGAGGTCAGATGGCCTGCATTAAACCCTTGATCACCCAGTCATCAGCTGTGACATCACTGGGAAAATCTCTCATATCCCTATTCCTCAAACTCCTTAGCTGAGTAATCAGCTAATAATATCTGTCCTTTGAACCCTTCAGAGATGTTTTAGTAGTTATTTTTAAAGAAGGAGGAAGATTTTAAGTAAATGTCCAAATAGAGTAAGTTCTGTGCCTTTTCAAATTTGACGGAAGTGAGTATCACTCAAAATAGCCAACTCTGAATTTATGTCAGGAGAGACCCTCAAGGGCACGCAGAGATACTTACTTTTCACCTTGACAGGCATGGTGATAGACCTCCAGACACTTGTACAAAAGCACCAGACACAACAGCGAAAATACCTAGAGTTAAATTTTTGTTGAAGTTGAAGTGAATTGTGTGTTAAAGTACTTTTTTAAAAAAAATTTTTTATTTTTTATAAACATATATTTTTATCCCCAGGGGTACAGGTCTGTGAATCACCAAGTTTACACACTTCACAGCACTCACCAAAGCACATACCCTCCCCAATGTCCATAATCCCACTCCCTTCTCCCAAACCCCCTCCCCCCAACAACCCTCTGTTTTGTGAGATTAAGAGTCACTTATGGTTTGTCTCCCTCCCAATCCCATCTTGTTTCATTCATTCTTCTCCTGCCCACTTAAGCCCCCATGTTGCATCACCACTTCCTCATATCAGGGAGATCATATGATAGTTGTCTTTCTCTGCTTGACTTATTTCGCTAAGCATGATACGCTCTAGTTCCATCCATGTTGTGGCAAATGGCAAGATTTCATTTCTTTTGATGGCTGCCTAGTATTCCATTGTGTATATATACCACATCTTCTTGATCCATTCATCTGTTGATGGACATCTAGGTTCTTTCCATAGTTTGGCTACTGTGGACATTGCTGCTATAAACATTCGGGTGCACGTGCCCCTTTGGATCACTACGTTTGTATCTTTAGGGTAAATACCCAGTATTGCAATTGCTGGGTCATAGGGCAGTTCTAATTTCAACATTTTGAGGAACCTCCATGCTGTTTTCCAGAGTGGCTGCACCAGCTTGCATTCCCACCAACAGTGTAGGAGGGTTCCCCTTTCTCCGCATCCTCGCCAGCATCTGTCATTTCCTGACTTGTTGATTTTAGCCATTCTGACTGGTGTGAGGTGATATCTCATTGTGGTTTTGATTTGTATTTCCCTGATGCCGAGTGATATGGAGCACTTTTTCATGTGTCTGTTGGCCATCTGAATGTCTTCTTTGCAGAAATGTCTGTTCATGTCCTCTGCCCATTTCTTGATTGGATTATTTGTTCTTTGGGTGTTGAGTTTGCTAAGTTCTTTATAGATTCTGGACCCTAGTCCTTTATCTGATATGTCGTTTGCAAATATCTTCTCCCATTCTGTCAGTTGTCTTTTGATTTTGTTAACTGTTTCCTTTGCTGTGCAAAAGCTTTTCATCTTGATGAAATCCCAATAGTTCATTTTTGCCCTTGCTTCCCTTGCCTTTTGCGTTGTTCCTAGGAAGATGTTGCTGCAGCTGAGGTCGAAGAGGTTGCTGCCTGTGTTCTCCTCAAGGATTTTGATGGATTCCTTTCTCACATTGAGGTCCTTCATCCATTTTGAGTCTATTTTTGTGTGTGGTGTAAGGAAATGGTCCAATTTCATTTTTCTGCATGTGGCTGTCCAATTTTCCCAGCACCATTTATTGAAGAGGCTGTCTTTTTTCCATTGGACATTCTTTCCTGCTTTGTCGAAGATTAGTTGACCATAGAGTTGAGGGTCTATTTCTGGGCTCTCTATTCTGTTCCATTGATCTCTGGGTCTGTTTTTGTGCCAGTACCATGCTGTCTTGATGATGACAGCTTTGTAGTAGAGCTTGAAGTCCGGAATTGTGATGCCACCAACGTTGGCTTTCTTTTTCAATATCCCTTTGGCTATTCGAGGTCTTTTCTGGTTCCATATAAATTTTAGCATTATTTGTTCCATTTCTTTGAAAAAGATGGATGGTACTTTGATAGGAATTGCATTAAATGTGTAGATTGCTTTAGGTAGCATAGACATTTTCACAATATTTATTCTTCCAATCCAGGAGCATGGAACATTTTTCCATTTCTTTGTGTCTTCCTCAATTTCTTTCATGAGTACTTTATAGTTTTCTGAGTATAGATTCTGTGTCTCTTTGGTTAGGTTTATTCCTAGGTATCTTATGGTTTTGGATGCAATTGTAAATGGGATTGACTCCTTAATATCTCTTTCTTCTGTCTTGCTGTTGGTGTAGAGAAATGCAACTGATTTCTGTGCATTGATTTTATATCCTGACACTTTACTGAATTCCTGTATAAGTTCTAGCAGTTTTGGAGTGGAGTCTTTTGGGTTTTCCACATATAGTATCATATCATCTGCGAAGAGTGATAATTTGACTTCTTCTTTGCCGATTTGGATGCCTTTAATTTCCTTTTGTTGTCTGATTGCTGAGGCTAGGACCTCTAGTAC
>NC_081571.1:18930745-18933878 GCF_022355385.1 Mustela nigripes
CATTTCTTTGAAAAAGATGGATGGTACTTTGATAGGAATTGCATTAAGTGTGTAGATTGCTTTAGGTAGCATAGACATTTTCACAATATTTATTCTTCCAATCCAGGAGCATGGAACATTTTTCCATTTCTTTGTGTCTTCCTCAATTTCTTTCATGAGTACTTTATAGTTTTCTGAGTATAGATTCTGTGCCTCTTTGGTTAGGTTTATTCCTAGGTATCTTATGGTTTTGGATGCAATTGTAAATGGGATGGACTCCTTAATTTCTCTTTCTTCTGTCTTGCTGTTGGTGTAGAGAAATGCAACTGATTTCTGTGCATTGATTTTATATCCTGACACTTTACTGAATTCCTGTATAAGTTCTAGCAGTTTTGGAGTGGAGTCTTTTGGGTTTTCCACATATAGTATCATATCATCTGCGAAGAGTGATAATTTGACTTCTTCTTTGCCGATTTGGATGCCTTTAATTTACTTTTGTTGTCTGATTGTTGAGGCTAGGACCTCTAGTACTATGTTGAATAGCAGTGGTGATAATGGACATCCCTGCCATGTTCCTGACCTTAGCGGAAAAGCTTTCAGTTTTTCTCCATTGAGAATGATATTTGCGGTGGGTTTTTCATAGATGGCTTTGATGATATTGAGGTATGTGCCCTCTATCCCTACACTTTGAAGAGTTTTGATCAGGAAGGGATGTTGTACTTTGTCAAATGCTTTTTCAGCATCTATTGAGAGTATCATATGGTTCTTGTTCTTACTTTTATTGATGTGTTGTATCACATTGACTGATTTGCGGATGTTGAACCAACCTTGCAGCCCGGGAATAAATCCCACTTGGTCGTGGTGAATAATCTTTTTAATGTACTGTTGAATCCTATTGGCTAGTATTTTGTTGAGTATTTTCGCATCTGTGTTCATCAAGGATATCGGTCTATAGCTCTCTTTTTTGGTGGGATCCTTGTCTGGTTTTGGGATCAAGGTGATGCTGGCCTCATAAAATGAGTTTGGAAGTTTTCCTTCCATTTCTATTTTTTGGAACAGTTTCAGGAGAATAGGAATTAGTTCTTCTTTAAATGTTTGGTAGAATTCCCCCGGGAAGCCGTCTGGCCCTGGGCTTTTGTTTGTTTGGAGATTTTTAATGACTGTTTCAATCTCCTTACTGGTTATGGGTCTGTTCAGGCTTTCTATTTCTTCATGGTTCAGTTGTGGTAGTTTATATGTTTCTAGGAATGCATCCATTTCTTCCAGATTGTCAAATTTATTGCCGTAGAGTTGCTCATAGTATGTTCTTATAATAGTTTGTATTTCTTTGGTGTTAGTTGTGATCTCTCCTCTTTCATTCATGATTTTATTTATTTGGGTCCTTTCTCTTTTCTTTTTGATAAGTCGGGCCAGGGGTTTATCAATTTTATTAATTCTTTCAAAGAACCAGCTCCTAGTTTCGTTGATTTGTTCTATTGTTTTTTTGGTTTCTATTTCATTGATTTCTGCTCTGATCTTTATGATTTCTCTTCTCCTGCTGGGCTTAGGGTTTCTTTCTTGTTCTTTCTCCAGCTCCTTTAGGTGTAGGGTTAGGTTGTGTACCTGAGACCTTTCTTGTTTCTTGAGAAAGGCTTGTACCGCTATATATTTTCCTCTCAGGACTGCCTTTGTTGTGTCCCACAGATTTTGAACCGTTGTATTTTCATTATCATTTGTTTCCATGATTTTTTTCAATTCTTCTTTAATTTCCCGGTTGACCCATTCATTCTTTAGAAGGATACTGTTTAGTCTCCATGTATTTGGGTTCTTTCCAAACTTCCTTTTGTGGTTGAGTTCTAGCTTTAGAGCATTGTGGTCTGAAAATATGCAGGGAATGATCCCAATCTTTTGATACCGGTTGAGTCCTGATTTAGGACCGAGGATGTGATCTATTCTGGAGAATGTTCCATGTGCACTAGAGAAGAATGTGTATTCTGTTGCTTTGGGATGAAATATTCTGAATATATCTGTGATGTCCATCTGGTCCAGTGTGTCATTTAAGGCCTTTATTTCCTTGCTGATCTTTTGCTTGGATGACCTGTCCATTTCAGTGAGGGGAGTGTTAAAGTCCCCTACTATTATTGTATTATTGTTGATGTGTTTCTTTGATTTTGTTATTAATTGGTTTATATAGTTGGCTGCTCCCACATTGGGGGCATAGATATTTAAAATTGTTAAATCTTCTTGTTGGACAGACCCTTTGAGTATGATATAGTGTCCTTCCTCATCTCTTATTATAGTCTTTGGCTTAAAATCTAATAGATCTGATATAAGGATTGCCACTCCTGCTTTCTTCTGATGTCCATTAGCATGGTAAATTCTTTTCCACCCCCTCACTTTAAATCTGGAGGTGTCTTCGGGCTTAAAATGTGTTTCTTGGAGGCAACATATAGATGGGTTTTGTTTTTTTATCCATTCTGATACCCTGTGTCTTTTGACAGGGGCATTTAGCCCATTCACATTCAGGGTAACTATTGAGAGATATGAATTTAGTGCCATTGTATTGCCTGTAAGGTGACTGTTACTGTATATGGTCTCTGTTCCTTTCTGATCTACCACTTGTAGGCTCTCTCTTTGCTTAGAGGACCCCTTTCAATATTTCCAATAGAGCTGGTTTGGTATTTGCAAATTCTTTCAGTTGTTGTTTGTCCTGGAAGCTTTTAATCTCTCCTTCTATTTTCAATGATAGCCTAGCTGGATATAGTATTCTTGGCTGCATGTTTTTCTCATTTAGTGCTCTGAAAATATCATGCCAGCTCTTTCTGGCCTGCCAGGTCTCTGTGGATAAGTCAGCTGCCAATCTAATATTTTTACCATTGTATGTTACAGACCTCTTTTCCCGGGCTGCTTTCAGGATTTTCTCTTTGTCATTGAGACTTGTAAATTTTACTATTAGGTGACGGGGTGTGGGCCTATTCTTATTGATTTTGAGGGGCATTCTCTCAACCTCCTGAATTTTGATGCTCGTTCCCTTTGCCATATTGGGGAAATTTTCCCCAATAATTCTCTCCAGTATACCTTCTGCTCCCCTCTCACTTTCTTCTTCTTCTGGAATCCCAATTATTCTAATGTTGTTTCGTCTTATGGTGTCACTTATCTCTCGAATTCTCCCCTC
>NC_081571.1:19258321-19300515 GCF_022355385.1 Mustela nigripes
GACCTGTACCCCTGGGGATAAAAATATATGTTTATAAAAAATAAAAAATTATTAAAAATAAAAAAATAAAATAAAATAAAAAATTAAAAAAAATTCATTACATAGAGTAGAATAGCAAAATAATAGCAATAAGAATGATTACACTTTTGTTATTAGAAACAAAGACCAGAGGATAATACGGGAACATTTTTAAAGTGCTATAATGATGGGGGAAAAAAAAGGATAAACCATCAACCCAAAATTATATAAAAATCTGAAAATGTTCATTAACAATCATGATATAAAATTTCAGGTCAACAGAACCAAAAAGAATTCACTGTCAGCAGTCTTACACCATAAGACATACTAAAAGAAGTTAGTTTGAAAGGACAAATTTAGAGAAAAGGCTGAAAAGATCTAGAAACTGTAAATATGTGGAAAATATAAATATACACTTCTCTATATATAAATTTATAGATATATTTATATATGTATTTTATATATGTATATATACATATAAATAAATACATATATACACACATGCATGCATACATATATACATCTTTAATTCTCTTACTTTTATTTTTTTATTTTTTTAAAGAACTTTTTATATATTTATTTGAGAGAGAGACAGAGAGAGTGTGAGAAAGAGCACGAGTCGGGGGGAGAGGCAGAAGGAGAGAGAGAAGCAGGCTTCCCGCTGAGCAAGGAGTCAAATGTGGAGCTCCATCCCAGGACCCTAGGACCACGACCTGAGCTGAAAGCAGATGCTTAACTGACTGAGCCACCTAGGTGTGCCATCACTTTTTAAAAAGTATTAAACTATTTTTAAAAAATAGTATTATATAAAGTTATATATATCTACTAATATATTAATAGATCAGTGCACACAGTCACTTACATTTTTTACTTTGAATAGGTATTGAATTTTGTCAAATGATTGACCCCCATCGATTGTTATAGTTATCTGTTTGTTTTAGACTGTAGGTATAGTAGATTATAGTAACTGACTTTTAAGATTGATCCAGCCCAGTTTATAGAATAATCCACACTTTGTCATGGCATATTTCTCCTTTTGCATATTGTTAGATTCTACTTGTTAATATTTTGTTGAGGATTTTTTGCATCCATATTCACAAGGAATATTTATTTATTTTACAGCTATGTTCATAAGAGTCATTAGTTCTGCTACTTTGGTGCTACTGTCTTTGATTTTGATGTCACTGAAAAGCTGGCCTCATGAAAATGAGTTGAGATATTTTCTCATTTTCTGTTTTTCTGGAAGAGATTTTGTAAATTTTTGTAGAAATCACCATGAAAACATCTGGATCCATTACTTTTTTTCAGAAGGTTGTTAGCATGAATTCAATTTCTTTGATCATGAATTCAATTCTTGGCCATGAATTCAGTAGTTACAGGCATAGTCAGATTGTCTATTTCATCCTGGGTGAAGTTTTGTTTTGCTTTGTTTTTCTTTTCTTTCCCAGTTTGTGGATTTTAAGAAATTAGTCCATATCATTTTAGTTCTAGAATTCAACCATGAGAAAATAAATAATCTCATCAGAAAATAGGTAAAAAGGCCTAAACAGATATTTGCCAGTGGACATACAGATGGGCGGTAACCATATCAAAAGATATTCAGCATCATTAGTTATTGGGGAAATGCTGATTTAAGTCATGATAAGCTAACATTACACAGTTATTAGAATGGCAAACTTTTTTAAAAGTGAAAATACCCCCCAAATCCAATATTATAAGGTTATATAATGCATTATTCTATTACTTTAATATTATCAAAGTGATGGAGAACAGATCAGATGTCACCAGGGCTTTAGGTAGGAAGGAGGGTAAGTCTATGAAACGATAACATTGGGGGGTTTCTTTGAGATTATGAAGCTATTTGTGTCATTCATCTATCTACCAATTCACACTTCCATCCAAACATCCAACCATCCACCCATCCAACCAACTAACCATCCAACCATCCAACCACCTATCTACCCATCTATCCAACCATCCATCCATCCATCCAACCGCCCAATTATCCATCCGTCCATCCAACCATCCAACCACCCAACCATCTATCTGTCTATCCAACCATCCAACCATCCATCCATCCACCCATCCAACCACCCAACCAACCAACCATCCAACCATCCAACCATCATAAGTTTTCTAGAACTATATATCAAAAAAGAAGTTTCCTGTTTTGATAATGTACTGCGATATTGTCAGAGGCTTTCACTGAGGGAAACTAGTAGAATCAGGGTACATGGGGACTCAGTGAACTAATTTTGCTCTTAATATAAATCTAATATTTAAAAGAATTACCTAGAAATATAAAGCTTATATAATAGATGGAAATTTGGTAAGGTTTGGTACTACAGAATAGACCTAACAAGCAAATAAATAAATACATATCACAAGGCTATTCTAAATAATCCTCAAACTTAGAGTTTACAAAGCATGCATTTAAGAGAGAGCTAATCAAATGAGCCCTTTATACAAAAATTATCATAAACATGAAATGAAGAGTGAAAGAAATATCAGAACACTTTCCTTCTGGCTGTGATAGGACCATGTGAAAGAGAACTTTAGGTAGTCTCTAGAAGCTGAGAGAGACCTGTCAGCAACCACCAAGAAAACAGGAATCTTCACCCTATATAGCAAGAACTAAATTCTGCCAACAACTTGAATAGGATCAGAAAAAGATTTAGGTTAGATAAGATTAGATCTCCATTATGATTACCTGGAAGTCAGCTAATTAGTAACCTAATTATTTGATGTGATTTTCCATCACATACACAGGCCTCACCAACACTAAAAGGGAGAAAATTATATATGAGTATGTATACCAACTTATTTTTTCATATATAAGAGATATCATTCAGTATTTATTTTTCTCTGCCTGGCTTGTTTCATTTAGCATAATGTTCTCCAGGTACATCCACCTGTCCACTCATCCATCTATCCATCTTGTCACAAATGTCAGAATTTCCTTGTTTTTTAAGCCTGAATAATATTCCATTACACACACACACACACACACACACACACACACACACACACACATAAAACCCCACTGGATTTTTATACACTTTCAGGTTCTCATTTAATGGTTATAATTATGCTACCTCTTTTTTGGTCTGGCCTGGTTCTAGACTCCTTGACATCCGGTTATCCTCTTTTAATTGTGTTTTAACTTACTTAGATCCTTCTTAAAATATTTCTCTGGGAATAGAAACGTATTTATCTAATTCGTGTAGAGAAAAAACATTAGTATTAATTACCCATTCCTATTCATCCTGAAAGTAAGATCACATTCTCACTTTTTAAAACATGGCCATTTTTCATGTACAGGTGAAGGGAATAAACAGTTTGGTAAGTTAGTAAATCAGTGATATCTTTTTATTCTTTTTTTCCTAAACAATCTCTTACATCTTTTTTCTCTAAGCAAACAACTACACACACATCTCTGTCCTTTTCTTTTTAATGGAGTGAGATCATATACATCAAGCTTTGGAACTTTAATATTACAAATCATGTTAATACAAAAGAAAGTCTTTCTCATGTCTATATTATATTTTATTTTATAAGAATGCTATATTTCACAATTACCCTATCAAGCCTCACGTTGTCTTGAATATAAATAATATAGCTTTGAATGTCCTCATAATTTGTGTGTTTTGTTTTGTTTTTGTTTTTGTTTTTTGCATTTGTTTGAGTATCTCTATATACTAGGTTAGAAATCAGATTGCTGGTCCACAGGCAGGTGCATTAGCCCAGTTATGGTTCCTGATACCAATACAGGAACCAATTTAATTAACTTAAGACCAAAAATACTTATTATTATAAGAATACTGTGGTTCAGAGTGTCCTCAGGAATTTTAGGGTCCCAAACTTAGAAAAAAAAATCAGAACACTAAAGTAAGGAATAGCAAATATCTCATCCCAGGTTTGTACATCTTTGAGGCTTAAATAATATGCATTGCATTATTTCTCTGAACAGAAAGTATTACAAGTATTAAGACTAAATGTTAGTGAGCAACCTTTACTATAGCACTGGATTTTCAATCCACAACTGGCAAGACAAATGACTTTTCACTGCCCCTGAAATTGTGTCAGTTCTCTTACAGATCGAAATCCTATGCAGAAGCATCAGGCTGGCCAAGACTTACTAGTGTTATTTTAAAAACTTCAGGAGAGGATATCTGATTCACTGAGGCTTCTCTGCAGGAGATATGGTCCTGGTTTCCCCTCAGTTAAGAGACCCATGCTGATATTGAGGAATCCTAAATAAATTACTCAAAATATATACACATTTCCAATTTTAATAAACACCATCAAATCCCATTCCAGATAAATTTCATCAATCCTCACTAAAATGAGAATTATCATCACATGTTGCAATTTGGATTTTCCCAATTACTTATGAAGATTAACATCTTTAAATTTATTTTAAAATACTGATATTTCTGGTAATAAATTTAGCATATTTCTGTATTCATTTTTGTTTTCAGTTTTAGGGGCTATTTTTATTCTAGGGTTGTTAAATCTTTATTTAATTGAATGGTGTGAATGTTTTTGAAATCTTTTTGATTCTTGCTGATCTCATCCAATGTATTTTATTTTCCTTAGTTTTGTGTGACCTTAAGATTTGAGAGTGTGAACAGAATCTATTGAAAAAAAAAAATCAGTGATTAGAAATGTGTTCAAACGACATGGTCTAAGAGCAAGAAGATTCTGACCCTTCAGAGAGGCCAGGGACTCACTATCCACAGGTAATTATACCAGTTATAAATCCACCACTAGGACTAACATTTCTAATTATCCAGTTGATTGATATAAGACATATTGAAAATCTTCTTGCAAAGTTAAAAGTACACTTTTGCTCTACTATCATTGGTTAATTAGAAACTATTACTGAAGGAAGTGAGGACCTTTTTTAGCCATATTCATATTTATTATCTCACTTAAGTGCCATGAACTTCATGCCATCATTCTACTTTTATATTCTATATTCAGTCAACAATATTTGTGGGACAAGTACGTTTTTTTCTGGGCACTGTTCTAAGTGCTGGAGATATAGTAGTGAACAAAGCAGGCAGTTTACTTTCATGGGATTTACATTCTATGGGATGAACTTGCTGAAAGCACAAAAATGGATGAATATAAAGTAGTTCAGGTGCTATGAAGAATGATAAAGCAGAGAAAAGAAGAGCTTAAGAGATGTGTATGTGACCGCACAAAGAGTAGCCAGGAAGGGCCAGCTGAGAAGTTGATTTTTGGGCAGAGACCCTAAACAAGTGAGGGACAGGTCTTTGGGGGGAAAGCCCTTGTAGGAAGAAAGAGAGGTGAGTGCCAAGGCACTAAGTCAAGGCAAAGGATCAATGTGGAGATTCAGTGGCTGCAGGAAAAACTAAGAAATTGTTGTACAGTATATATAGGTGGCACTCTGGGTTTCACAGGGCTTTACAATCATGGTAAGGACTTGTGTTTGTACCTGAGTGACATGGGCAGCCATTGAAAGGTTTTGAGAAATGGGTGACATAATTTGACATATTTAAAAGGATTGTTTCCCGGCTTTGTAGAGAAGAGACTATAGAGGAAGGAAAGGATAGAAGCACAGAGACTGTTTAGGAGACTACTGCAATGGTCCAAGCAAAATATTGTCAGGGCTCAGAATGACTGAATAATTCTAATATTTTAATTGAAGGGGCAAAGATTTCATAAGTCTGTTGATTTCACAGACACTGGTATTTCTTTCTGGGCATATTGTGTGAATGCAAAAAAATCTAGAAACACAATGTATGGGTACCACTCTCAGTGCTACCAATTATTAGTTGTGTAATCATGAAAACCTTAATTTTTCCATGTACAAAATGGGGTTATTGTGAGGATTAAACTATTTATTTATCTTAAGTACTTAGAATAGTACCTGACACACAGAAAGTGCTATGTAAATGTTAGTTACTATTATGTTTATTTTAGGCAAGATTTGTAAAAAAATTTTTAGAGAAATCTTTATGGCCATATTGAATGGCTGTTATATTCTCATAAAGGTATTGTCAGACAAATAAAAACAAGTGAGCAGAAATCCTTTCAATTTAATATAAGTTACTGATTCTAAATTAGGGACGATATTTTTCAACAGAGGACATTAACCAATGTCTGGAGACAATTTTAATTGTCATAACTGGGGAGTTCCTCCCTCCCAAATCACACTACTTACATCAGGTGGATGGAGGGTTTGGGATATCTGCAAGTATTCTAAAGACTTACTAATTATTTGAGAACAAGAGTAAGAGTAAGCAGGGGAGGGAGAGGCAAAGGGAAGGAGAGAATTTAAAGCAGACTCCCCACTGAGTGTGGAGCCTTACATGACCCCGATACCATGACCTGATCCAAAGTCAAGAGTCAGATTATTAATTGACTGAGCCACCCACATGCCCCCTTTTATTTTTTAAAGTTTTATTTATTTATTTTGGGGGGGGTGCCAGCAAATATTCTAGAAGCCATAGGACATCCCTCCACAGAAAGAATTGTCTATTTTAAAATGTCAATAGTGCCATCACTGAATAAACCTGCTGTAAATTCTGGAAACAGATTAGAACAAATATTCAAACTTTTATGTTGACTTAAAAAGATTTCAGCAGTGGTGATGCAACATGGAGGCTTAAGTGGGTAGAAGAAGAATAAATGAAACAAGATGGGATTGGGAGGGAGACAAACCATAAGTGACTCTTAATCTCACAAAACAAACTGAGGGTTGCCGGGGGGAGGGGGTTTGGGAGAAGGGGGTGGGATTATGGACATTGGGGAGGGTATGTGCTTTGGTGAGTGCTGTGAAGTGTGTAAACCTGGTGATTCACAGACCTGTACCCCTGGGGATAAAAATATATGTTTATAAAAAATAAAAAATTAAAAAAAAAAAAAAGATTTCAGCTGGAAAGCTTTCACACTGTTATACTTTACTTTTCTCCATGTGACAAGCACCAACACATCACTTTCTTCCCTTTCTTTCTTCTTCAAATTTTTCTGTCTCTGAGAAGCTTATGCCCAAATTACTGTAGTTTTTAAGATCACAACAGATTCCCTATTTTTAGTATTTAAACTTGGCACCATTGTTAGAGAAAGCTCTTGGAGCTTGAGTTCCTGCTATATGCAGCCTTTTCCATAGCATATTAATATATCCTAGTCTTTCTGATAAGCCTTGAACTTTGTTATGGGATTTGCTTCGGGTGACTTTATACACTTCTATTTATAGTACATTTTAATGGACTATACCAGATCATTCATTTTCTTTTGTATGACTTTTCCTTTCATAGCAAACCTCGTTGGATTACACAATTGAATTTATAGGAGAATGGGTGTAAACCTGGATCAATATCAGACAAATACGTTGACCAGCACTCTGAAATGCACCTGAGACAGCCCACCTGGGCCTGCTGAGGACTCAGGGATGTATTCCCAATAAAAGTCATGAAAAAGTTGGAAACCTCTTCCTGGGGCTGCTTTAATCACCTCTCCTTTTTCTTAGTGATAGAGATATATGTTTTAAGACTCTCAAACTTCTCAGATTGTTTGCAGACATTGTCTGTATCTTGTGTGTTATCTCTGGATCCAGGTTACTGGCAATCTGAGAACATTAAGATCTAGGACTCATTCCTTCCTATTTAGGTAAAGACTTTCAATGTGTTCTTCCTTTATTGCTTAAAAGGGGAGCATTCTAACATAAAACTGTGAAGCAGTCCAACTGGATTGACCTTATGCTGTGTGGTAGTTTTTTATCAGTGCTTTCATTAAGAGCTTCAAGGACAAATGGATCTCTGTAGTGGGCTGGAGCTGAGCTGATTTTGCACATTCCTTCCTTCCTATACTTAATGATGTCCCATTGACAGCTTATAACTGCATGCAGCAAGAGGATTTATGCCATTGACATTGGCCCATGTTACTGAGCTAGACTTTCTCCTCCAGAGCACCTGCTACTGTTAGTTTTATCAAGGAGCCCAACTTGTTCTCATTGTTTTATTAGACACTAGCCTAAGGACTACACAGACTTCCCGGTGGTTTGAGGACAAGAGTTTCTGGGAACGATATTGTCAAGCTCAGTGTTATAGTTAGTTTTAAAGTGGGTGCTCTTACTTTACATGAGGACCATATTTCTCCCAGTTCATGAGACCCATGGTGATCCTAGAACAGTTAAGGTGGATTAAGCAATTCCTTTTTAGTTCCCCTCATCATCAACATACTGCTCATTTTCCCAGTGCTCTTTATTCTATGACTTCCTTGCTGGGTGTTTTTCATCAGCCAGGTATTTCTGGCAGGTAGATATCCACAGACACATCTCAGTGGGTAAATATTATATTTACCCACTTTGCTTGTTTTGGGACCTCTGAGAAATAATGATGGGGTGATTTTGTTACTACTGTCAACATTCACTGAAATCACTGGGCTGCACATTCGAATTTGGAGTTACTAATTTTTCAATAATTATATGTTAGTATTTAATTCTGTTGATTTTGAAAACAAAGACTTGAAATTTTATGTCATATCTGCTATTGAATATATCTTTGAAAGGATCTTTCTTTTGGGCTTTTACTCAACATTGTTCTCATCTCTTCTATCAGCGAGGCTATAATTTTTGGTAGATGCTTTCATTCAAGGCTATTTGTCTTCTGCCAGCATGTTTGGTGACAAGAGGGGTATTTTAGAAACAAAGCATTTCATATTCCAAATATATATCTTATAGTGTAGTTTTTATGTGAAACCATCTGGGACTCATGTATCTCCAGCTATATAAGACTATTTAGGACTTGTGTATCAGTTAGGCTGGTGGCCATGTAGATATTCTCAAACTCTAGTGCTATTCCCAAATCCCATATTTTGATTTCATTAGGAAAATATTTTGGATTTTGAGATCTTAGTGAAATGCATTTGTTTATACATAAATTGCAAAAATGTAAAAAAAAAAAAACCCATAAAATCAGAACAAATCACATAATAGTTCCCTGAGTTCTTAAGCAAGTCTGCCTTCCTATCATTTGAATTTTCCATAAGGATATCTCTGTTATAAAAGTCAATAGTAACAATATTCATGTGCTTCTCATTCAGTAACATCTTGTTCTCAACTGGAGGCTTCAAATGGTTTGGTTCTTTTACTTTTATTCTGTGTTCTATATTTCCAGTGCCTCACTCATATCAACTCTCAGAGGCTGCCTCTGCCCACAGCTGCCTAGCTGGTGTTAAGAACTTGCCCTCTTCCTGCAAGTGGTCTCACTTGTCTCTGGGCAATATCTGAGAGCAGTACTTGGCTCCTAAGCTGGCGGCCCACCATGGGGCTGTTGTCATTCTGATGCTTGTGTCTACTCATTGGGCAAACCTGCTTTCCTTCACTATAACCTGTCTTGCTCTGTGTCATTTAAACTCTTCGTAAACTTGCCCTTTATAACACTTTAAAACATTTCTAAATGCAGAGTAATAGATGTTTCAATGCAAACGACTTGGTAGCAGTACAAAAAATCAAGAAAAAGTAATACATAGTCAACTACTCTTCACACTGGTGCATACATTTCCAAGATTTTCTCATATTGTGGTTTTAATATCTTTTACTTTTCACTTATTTTGTAGTGAACAATTCCCATGTGATTGTGTATTTTCCTCATTATAATTATTTTTTTAAGTTTTTATTTTAATTCCAGCATAGTTAACACACAGTGTTATATTAGTTCGTGGTGCACAATATAGTTATTCAACAATTTTTGCCATTACTCATTGCTTACCATGGTGAGTGTACTCTCTTTATGATTATTTTTAATGACCGACTATTTACACACTACCTATTGTGTACTTTTACCAAAAATTTAGCCATGATCATGCATTGGGATTTTATTCTTTTTTTAAATAAAAAGAATAATGGTTATCCTTGTATATATAGGATGTTAGAAAGGTGCTTGAAATTATACTACTGATCTGGGTGAAAACTATTGTTATTTTCAATCATTTAAGGTATTTTTGCAAATCGAACTCTATATTGGGTGTTATAATATACCTTCCACGATGATAAATGAAGGTGCCTACCTTTACACACCTTGGCTACTCAGTAGGATGTTCAAAGAATTATAGTTCTTCATGAATTATTTCCCCAAGAGGAGGAAACTTAAATTTTGCCACTATGGTTGCCATAAAATACTGGCATATAACTCTGTCTGCATTTAGGTTAGAAGCCTAAAGACACAGTGCTTATATTTTAATAGGGAAAGGAGGGCTAATGTTTCCAAGAAATGGTCTCCTTGCTAAGTATACAAAGGCTTCTGCATTAGGGTGTTTTTTTTTTTTTCCCCTATACTACATGTGTTTTTGTAACTTTTTGAAAAATATTATTAGGAATTTTTGCTGAAGTTTTTTTATATAGTTGATAAGTGGCAGCTTAATGAATGATGACAAATTATGGTAGAACATGCTATTATGATACTTATATGACCTGGGATATTTTTATTTTAGAATATTTTAATTACCCCCAAAACATTAAAAAATAAAATGCTAGTATAATATAAAACATGTGATTTCTGGCACAATAATAACAGAGGGATATTTTTAAAAGAGCTTAACCTTAAAACCTAATTAAAATTGTTACATATAAAAGCATTTAAAAGAAAATATTTCTAGGTAACCATAACATTCAAAAAGGGGCACATACAACGCTTATTGGATTTAGATAAGGCTTATACATGGTTGGTATGTGCCATTTATTATGCAGAAAATTCTATTTTCTCTATACTCTTATGGTCTGTTTTTCATTTAAGAGCAAGATTTTGCATATTCTTACATTTTTAATTATGTCAGAGTAAAAGCATATGTGATAATCCACAAGACTTCACTTTTGTCACTAAAACCTACATGCTGAAAACAATTCATCACAGCTTATACAGAGTTTACAATTCAGTTGGTATGTATGAAAAGAACTTACTACCTTCCTCACTCAGCTTTTCCTTTGAGAACACTGTTAACCCAATTCCTAATAAGGAAACTGCTTTGCACATTTACAGGAAAAAAGGCACGGGTTTCCTTGGCAACTGGAGCCATGTGCAATCTCTCAGAACAGCTCCTCCTACACTCAAGTTTCCTAGGTAGCGGGCTGCATATATTTTATAAAGACAATGGGATAATGGGAGAGATATCACCCTGTTCAACCCAACATGTGAAAAGCTTCAATGGGAAAGATGCATTTGTTATAATAACTGGTAATTTGAGAGAAAATATCACTTGTATGATGAGGTTGCTTCCTCTGCCTAATTCAGAACCAACAGTTTAATTCAGGGTCCAAAATATATTTAGGTTTTGTACAGGTGAAATTAACCACCTCCCATCTACATCCGCCTCCCCCCCCCCCCCACACACACAAGCTCAGACCTGTATGAAGGTCAAGCTGAAGGTAAGTTGTTGGTGAGCACCTCATGGTAGTGCTTCCTTCGCAATCTTCCAGAGCTCTGTCACTGAAGCAGAAAACCTAATCTTTATCTGACACAAATGGAAAGAAACTCAATTTATCCTGAAATTGACTGTAAAGTGTCACAAAATTTTAAAACCTTTAAACAGATCTTGTCTGTAGATCTAGAAAATATTAGGAAATAAATCATGGATGGCATAAAGGAAATAGATATTTATAATAAAATGGAAAAAAGAAAACATGGAAAAAATTGATTATATAGTCTATGCTCTATATAAGGGTGATTTTCTAGGTGTAGGTTTGGGCAGAAAAATTTAAGTGAATTCATTTGTATCATGCAGATTCCTCTGTTTTCCTAACATAAGCACATTTGGAAGAAATCAAATTAAAGAGCAGATGTACATTATTATTAAATGTGGACAGAACCAATACAAAATTTTCTGGCTAATTAGGCCTCCTTACAAGTCCAATATTGTTTTAAAAATTATTTTTGAAACCTTTTTAAATTCTGAATTTCATATAATCGAAACTCCTCTTCTCTGGTATGCAACTCCTACTCTCTCACAATGCAATTAAGTATAATTATCCATTGAGTTACACACAAAGAAAAAACATAATTTATATGTAATTAATCAGCTCTGGAGTATTGTGAGTTTTAAATTATGTGCAACTAGAGGAGTACAGATTACATTGTTTAAACCTGTTTTGTTGAATACTCAGTAGAATATCTTTACAACTAGCTCCTAAAGGGAAGAATATCATAATACACTCATTTTAATACCCTTCTTGCAAAACACACTGTTTTATATATGTTTATGTTTTGAATCAATAATTAGGACACATACTTGAATAAAAGTTTGGGATATAAATATTTTTACATTACCTTCTAAAATATAATTACATTTAATGCCTCTCTCTTTCTCTCAAACACACTTGGGCTTTTATTCCCTTATTTATGTGATTCTAAGCAGTGGGGGTTGTAGAGTATGAGAATTTATCTTGGAGAGTGATGTTGAGTTTGCAATAATGGATTCTAAATAATTTATGACAATAAGAGTACAGAGTTCTTACATCTTGAATTGTTAGTTTAGTGCGATACAGGATCTGACTAAATACTCCTTCTGCATATTCACTGGTCTCACCATGCAGATTTGCTAAATGTGAGTTCCAGGACATTCTTCTTGAGTTTTGTTCTTATTCAAGTTTATCTTCTTTTTCTCCCTTTGAGTTCTAAACCCAACTTTCCCTCTTCTATCTGTAAAACCAAAACGGCAGCAATGACAATAAGAATAGAATCGATTCTCTAATTTCCCTTTCTGTATTTTCATTGTTAGTGTATAAGAAAGCCACTGATTTCTGTACATTGACTTTGTATCCTGTCACATTGCAGAATTGCTGTATGAGTTCTAGTAGTTTGGGGGTGGAGTCTTTTGGGTTTTCCATATAAAGAATCATGTCATCTGCGAAGAGAGAGAGCTTGACTTCTTCATTGCCAATTTGGATACCTTTTATTTCTCTTTGTTGTCTGATTGCTGTTGCTAGGACTTCTAATACTATGTTGAACAAGAGTGGTGAGATTGGGCATCCTTGTCGTGTTCCTGATCTCAACGGGAAGGCTGCGAGCTTTTTCCCATTGAGGATGATATTTGCTGTGGGTCTTTCATAGATAGATTTGATGAAGTTCAGGAATGTTCCCTCTATCCCTATTCTTTGAAGTGTTTTAATCAGGAACAGATGCTGGATATTGTCAAATGCTTTTTCTGCATCAATTGAGAGAACCATGTGGCTCTTCTCTCTTGTCTTATTAATTTTGTTCTATCACATTGATTGATTTGTGAATGTTGAACCATCCTTGTAGCCCAGGGATGAATCCCACCTGGTCATGGTAGATAATCTTTGTAATGTGCTGTCGGATCCTGTTTGCTAGGATCTTGTTGAGAATCTTAGCATCCATATTCATCAGTGATATTGGTCTGAAATCCTCCTTTTTGGTAGGGTCTTTGCCTGGTTTGGGGATCAGGGTAATGCTGGCTTCATAGAAGGAGTCCGGAAATTTTCCTTCTGCTTCAATTTTTTGAAACAGCTTCAGGAGAATAGCTGTTATTTCTTTGAAAGTTTGTTAGAGTTCCCCAGGGAATCCATCAGGTCCTGGGCTCTTGTTTCTTGTTTTTTGCTTCAATCTCGTTACTAGATATCAGTCTATTCAGGTTGTCAATACCTTCCTGGTTCAATTTTGGGAGTTTATAGTTTTCCAGGAATGCATCCATTTCATCTAGGTTGCTTAGCTTATTGGCATATAACTGTTGACAATAACTTCTGAATGATTGTTTCTACTTCCTTGGTGTTAGTTGTGATCTCTCCCTTTTCATTCATAATTTTATGAATTTGGGCTTTCTCTCTATTCTTTTGGATTAGTGTGGCCAATGATTTATCGATCTTATTGATTCTTTCAAAAAACCAACTTCTAGTTTCTTTGATACGTTCTACTGTATCTCTGGTTTCTACCTCATTGATCTCTGCTCTAATCTTGATTATTTCCCTCCTTATGTGTGGAGTTGGTTTGATTTTTTGTGGATTCTCCAGTTCTTTAAGGTATAGAGAGAGCTGGTGTATTCTGGATTTTTCAAATTTTTTGAGGGAGGCTTGGGTGGCTATGTATTTCCCCCTTAGGACTGCCTTTGCTGTATCCCATAGATTTTGGACCGAAGTGTCTTCATTCTCATTGGTTTCCATGAATTGTTTCAGTTCTTCTTTGATCTTCTGGTTGATCCAAGCATTCTTAAGCAAGGTGGTCTTTAGCTTCCAGGTGTTTGAGTTCCTTCCAAAATTTTCCTTGTGATTGAGCTCCAGTTTCAAAATATTGTGATCTGAGAATATGCAGGGAGTAATCTCAGTCTTTTGGTATCGGTTGAGTCCTGATTTGTGACCCAGTATGTGGTTTATTTTTGAGAAGATTCCATGTGCATTTGAGAAGAATGAGTATTCTGTTGTTTTAGGGTGTAATGTTCTGTATATATCTATGAGGTCCATCTGGTCCAATGTGTCATTCAATGCTCTTGTTTCTGTATTGATTTTCTGCTTCAATGATCTGTCTATTTCTGAGAGAGGTGTGTTAAGATCTCCTACTATTAATGTATTCATATCAATATGACTCTCTATCTTGATTAACAGTTTTCTTATGTAATTGGCTGCTCCCATATTGGGGGCATAGATATTTATAATTATTAGATCATCTTGGTGGATAGTCCCTTTAAGAATGATGTAGTGTCCTTCTGTACCTCTGACTACAGTCTTTAGTTTAAATTCTAATTTATCTGATATGAGAATCACTACCCTGGCCTTCTTTTGAGACCCACAGGCATGAAAGATGCTTCTCCATCCCTTCACTTTCAGTCTGGGTGTATCTTTAGGTTCAAAATGGGTCTCTTGTAGACAACATATGGATGGGTCCTATCATTTTATCCAATCTGCATCCCTGTGTCATTTTATGGGTGCATTTAGGCCATCCACATTGTGAGTGATTATTGATAGATAAGTTTTTATTGACATTGTGTTACCTTTGAAGTCTTTCTTTCTGTAGATTGTCTCTATATTTCTGTTCAATGCTTTTCTTAGGATTTTTCCTCTTTTATAGAAGCCCCCTTAATATTTCCTGCAGTGTAGCTTGGTAACCAAAGAGGTAAAGGAACTGTACTTGAGGAACTACAGAACACTCATAAAAGAAATTGAAGAAGACACAAAAAGATGGAAGACCATTCCATGCTCTTGGATCGGAAGAATAAACATTGTTAAAATGTCTATACTGCCTAGAGCAATCTATACTTTTAATGCCATTCCAATCAAAATTCCACCAGTATTTTTCAAAGAGCTGAAGCAAATAATCCTAAAATTTGTATGGAATCAGAAGAGACACTGAATCGCTAAAGAAATGTTGAAAAACAAAAATAAAACTGGGGGCATCATGTTACCTGATTTCAAGCTTTACTACAAAGCTGTTATCACCAAGACAGCATGGTACTGGCATAAAAAACAGACACATAGACCGGCAGAACAGAGTAGAGATCCCAGATATGTACCCTCAACTCTATGGTCAAATAATCTTCGACAAAACAGGAAAAAATATACAGTGGAAAAAAAGACAGTCTCTTCAATAAATGGTGCTGGGAAAACTGGACAGCTATATGTAGAAGAATGAAACTTGACCATTCTCTCACACTGTACACAAAGATAAACTCAAAATGGATAAAAGACCTCAACATGAGACAGGAATCCGTCAGAATCCTAGAGGGGAACATAGGCAGTAACCTCTTCAATATCAGCCACAGCAACTTCTTTCAAGATATGTCTTCAAAGACAAAGGAAACAAAAGTGAAGATGAACATTTGGGACTTCATCAAGATCAAAAGCTTCTGCACAGCAAAGGAAACAGTCAACAAAACAAAGAGGCAACCCACAGAATGGGAGAAGATATTTGCAAAAAAGTACAGATGAAAGGTTGATATTCAAGATCTATAAGGAACTCCTCAAACTCAACACACACAAAAGAGACAATCATATTAAAAAAAATGGGCAGAAGATATGAACAGACATTTCTCCAATGAAGACATACAAATGGCTATCAGACACATGAAAAAATGTTCATCATCACTAGCCATTGGGGAGATTCAAATTAAAACCACATTGAGATACTACCTAACACCAGTTAGAATGGCCAAAATTAGCAAGATAGGAAACAACATGTATTGGAGAGGATGTGGAGAAAGCAGCCTCTTTGGAGAACAGTGTGGAGATTCCTCAAGAAATTAAAAATAGAGCTTCTCTATGACCCTGCAATTGCACTCCTGGGTATTTACCCCAAAGATACAGATGTAGTGAAAAGAAGGGCCATCTGTACCCCAATGTTTATAGCAGCAATGGCCACGGTCGCCAAACTGTGGAAAGAACCAAGATGCCCTTCAACGGACGAATGGATAAGGAAGATGCGGTCCATATACACTATGGAGTATTATGCCTCCATCAGAAAGGATGAATACCCAACTTGTAGCAACATGGACAGGACTGGAAGAGACTATGCAGAGTGAAATAAGTCAAGCAGAGAAAGTCAGTTATCATATGATTTCACTTATTTGTGGAGCATAACAAATAGCATGGAGGACAAGGGGAGATGGAGAGGAGAAGGGAGTTGAGGGAAATTGGAAGGGGAGGTGAACCATGAGAAACTATGGACTCTGAAAAACAATCCGAGGGTTTTGAAGGGGCAGGGGGGTAGGAGATTGGGGGAAACAGGTGGTAGGTATTAGAGAGGGCACAGATTGCATGAAGCACTAGGTGTGGTGCAAAAACAATGAATACTGTTACGCTGAAAAGAAATAATAAATAAATAAATAAATAAATAAATAAATAAATAAATAAATAAATAAAACATAATTATAGTGAAGAAAACAGAATAGAGATCTACTTAAGTATTTAATTATCTCATTTTTTTGGGTTTAGGATTTATAGGCATTAACTGTTTTCCTTGCATCAGAAGGTTAAATATCAATTATTAATATCTGTTATTTGATTATTTTGTTACACTTTCAGTCTTATTTCTAGTATAGTTTTATCACGCAATTCTGTTTACCCTTTTTTTGGTTTAACCAGAGTTTAAAGTGCAACTGCTGGTTGCTTCTATGATTTTTTTTTTTTTTTTAATCAGGAAGGTCTTTCCTACTACCCCTGGTAGTGCCCCATAATAAACATATATGAAGACATTTGAAGCATATGAAAGTGAATACATCAAGAAGAGAAAAATTACCAGCATCTGGTTTGGTGGTATAGATGCAATGCTTATTCTGACGAGT
Source organism: Mustela nigripes (assembly GCF_022355385.1). Lineage (NCBI taxonomy): Eukaryota > Metazoa > Chordata > Mammalia > Carnivora > Mustelidae > Mustela > Mustela nigripes. The sequence goes on from NC_081571.1 coordinate 19,275,593, forward strand.
TACAAAACTTTCCAGCATTTATAACTAATAACTAGTTGTCAGGCAGCATAGTGATTCCAAAGAATGCTGGGATTTGTGTACATATTCTACCGTCATTGAAGGTTATCTGATGATGAATAACACTAAGATCAAGGGCATAATTGATAAGCAAATTAAACCTACTACACTTTTAATTTTAATTTTTTGGTTCATATATCACTACAGTACATTTGAGAAAAAGATGCTTGAACAGATCTTAAGATATTAATTAAGTTTGATGAAGGAGTTAATTCTTATTGGATGTTGCAGACAGAACCTCTTGGTTGAGTGGATTACTTAGATATTGCCTCTAAACCCTTTCCCATCTCCAAGATACTCTAATTCTCATGTTGCAACTTTGGAATCCAGCCACTATTAAAGTCTTTGCATGGCGCTGAACTTTGGACTTTTAAAATTATGTTGGCTCCATTAGCTGCAGATAGGAACTTTAGACACCTTTTCTGCAGAATGGTTAATCTTTACCTAAAACTGGCAGAGTAATATGCTTTAATTAGTTAAAGCTGTGATGGTAATTAAGATGCATCTGGCTATTTTGGAAATAGTAAATAGTTCTTGCATGAAAGTGACAACTTAAAATTTCCCAAGAAAAATAAATCCATTGGTTAATCACATGAACACATGACTGAAGAAACCAATAGTGTCCTGGAGACTATTTTCAATTTAAAGACTTACTGAATACATAAAATAGATCTTTTATTGATGTTTTATGAGACTATCACAAAGCACTCTGAAAATCTGAATGACTGTGAGGAATTTTCAATTTTGACATTGAAAAATACATTCATTAAGTTTGCAAAAATTTACATGTAAACATAGACTTCATCTTCTGAAAAATGTTACTTCTGAAGTAATATACACAAATGTCTCCTCCATGCCCTCTATAAGATTGTCTATGAATGGAAAGATAAACAACCACCTTTTATTTTGCCCAACATTAAACTAGTTTTGTTCAACATATTATTTAATGTATTAAGCCATATGTAATGAACTCTGTACAATAAAAGCTTTCTTATTTGATTTGTGCTTAATCAAAAATTACAAGAAAATGCAAACTACATGGAAAATACTGCAAGGTATCGTTTTTTTGTAAAGCATATGAAGAAACTATCTGGGGAAGCAAGGTGATATTGTCCCAGTATTAGGAAAACAATAGATGTATATAGGAGTTTAAGTTTTTCTCTATTTTTGCTTTATCGAATTCAATGTACTGGATAAATACCAATAGATACCAGTACTATTAATATAACTGACCAACTAAAATGATACAATGAACAACCTTTAATTGACCACCCAGTCTAAGGACTAGAATATAACTAATGACTTGTATTACCTATTGTTGCTTTCTGTCTCTCTCCATACCTCTTTCTGTATTTTATTGTGTGTGTGTGTGTGTATACACATACATATATATACATATATATATATTTCAAAAAATGAGTTGCTTAATTTTTCTTATTAAATTAGTGAATAAGGGATGCCTGGGTGGCTCAGTCAGTTGGGCGTCTGCCTTCGGCTCAGGTCATGATCTCAGGGTCCTGCGATCGAGCCCCACATCGGGCTCTCTGCTCAGCAGGGAGCCTGCTTCTCTCTCTCCCTGCCTGCCTCTCTGCCCACTTGTGATCTCTGTCTCTCTCTGTCAAATAAATAAATTTTTAAAAAATTAGCGAATAAAAGATAACATACTGTAGATAGTCTTGTGGGGCTGACTGCTTTTGCCCAGCATTATGCTTCCTAGACCCATCCATGTTTGCTTTGTGCAACTGTATTTCATTAATTTCTTTACTGTATAATGTTTTATTGTGTCAATACACCACAATTTATTAATTTGAATGGTCTCTAGGTTTTTTTTTTCCAAGAAAACCTTGGAAGAAGGTTTCCAAGAAAACCCGTATTGATGAGAAATGCTTTTGCACATCATGCAATAAGCAAAGGTTTCAATCTAAGTCTGTGGATAGAATTGCTGGGAATGGGGTATGCAAATATTTAGCTTAATGCAATGGTGCCAGATTATTTTCCAAAATGCTTGTACCGATTTACATTATCACTAAGTATGTATGAGATCACAGTTGTATTATTTGACCTCTTAATTTTGGAGACCTGGGGTATTTATGTGTTGTTTCTCATTTTTGTTTGGATTTATATGCCCTAGAGTAACCGATTTTCAGTAGCTTTTTGTGTGTTAATTGGCCTTATTTATTTCTTCTTAAGTCATATGTTTGGCCTACTTTTCTTTGGGGGCTGTTTCTCATACTAACTTCTTTATGGATTTTTAGGCATTCTTTTTGTCTGCATGTTAAGATTTTCCCGTTTGTGGATTATGATGTCTTTCAGTGAGCAGGATTCGGAAAGTTTTATTTTGGTCACTTTTTATCAATATTTAGACCGTCTTTGAGTGGGGGATTTAGGACACACAGGCCCTAGTTTACTTTTGGCAGGAGGATAATTATGAGCTTCCAAATGCCTGGCAAATAAGCAAGTTTGTGAGTTTATGCGGACTAGTCAAACTACATGTATTTATAAATCTTCCTGTCAGGAACCTGACACAAGGAAATGAGGAAACCATCCTGTAAAACAGCAATATTTGCTTTCCAGTGAATGTCTGCAGGCCAACTCAGAGTGCCTAGGTGCTAAAGATCTTGTAATTCAGAGAGACTGATTTCTGTTCTCTAGCCCAGGCACTCCCTGCACAAAGTGACATTTCCTCCCTATTAAACAGGTCCTCTCTGTGCAGACTGTTGGGGGGCGTGGTCTTTGCCAGCACCCTCATGTAAAAACCACACTTACTAATGGAATCACTGCCATGAGTTTCACAGTGTTCTTAATAATACTGTTTGGTGGGAGTGGATATCATTTGTCCACATTCCTAAGACTCTGGCTCTACTGCAGCATCACAGTTTTTACAGAAGTGAGTCTTGATTTTATCCATAAAAATAGTCTTTGATCCAAATGCTCCACCAGCAATAGGATTTGGCCTGGTCCCTGGGTTCACACGTGGCTTACTGCAGCCCCACATTCCGATTTTGAATCTCATGGGTAGTCATTCTCAGGATCACACTTTTTTAAACCTTTCAACACTGAACGTTAGATTCAATATAGAATTTATATCACGCTATCACAAAGCCAGAAATTTTGGTTTGTCAAAAGGAGAGAAAGAAAGGACAGGCGGAAAGGTATAATGTCCTTGTTCTTGGGGCGCAGCTCGCATCCAGCATCCTTTCTCTGCTACAACACAGTCAATGCCTCCCACCTTTTAAGGATTTTATTTCTTTACCTGTCCGGGAGACAGAAGGAGAAAGCACAAGCAAGGGGAGTGCCAGGCAGAGGGAGAAGCCTCTCTCTGCTGAGCAGGGAGCCCCAGGTGGGTCTCATCCCAGGACCCTCTGGGATCATGACCTGAGTGCAAGTCAGAGGCTTAAACAACTGAGCCACCCAGCCTCCTTTTTTTTTTTTTTTTTTTTAATGACAAGGATTTGCATAGGGCGTGGCATCTGTTCCATCTGGCACTTTCTCCCCTGTGCCATTACAAGCATAGAGAAGAAAAGCGGAAATTCCAGGAGTTGGGACGCAAGATCAAATATTTGAAGGTTAGCAGTGCTGAAGTAGATTTAACGTGCCAGTTACTGCATGAATAGAAAACCTCAAGTGGACTCCTAGTGCGTACAAGCCATGTATTTGCAAATTGAACACCTTCCACTCGCCCGGTGAGCCAGGCACAAAATCTTAGATGTATCCTTCTGCCTAATTCCCAACATCCAAGCAGCTTTCATTTTTGCTGATTATATGGCATCATTATTTTTCATTTTTACCTCTTACCTTCTATTTTTACTTCTCAGAGCTTCGTTTAAGTTATACTCAACGTCTTGCTTAGATTTCACTAATTATTATCTTGTCTGGCCTCGTGTCTTCCAGGCCCTGTTTTCTTAAATCCAGCCTATAATCTAGTGCCAACTTGTTTTTCGCCAGCTCCCATCATGCCACTGACCCGTGCTTACACACCGTCAAAGGCCACCTACTGTTGGCTAAATAATTCCCTAACATTTCATTCTGATGACAATGAGATTGATAGGACGGTGATATCTCTAGAATGACATCTTTGAGTGCTACAAAAAATGTAAAAGGAAATTGAGCTTCTGAAGTAATAGTGTGGCTCTTAACTTCTGTGCTATTAAAATAATTCATTTTTATATTCTTGTGAATTAAATAACATACACTAACGAAGTCCGTGTGCACAAAATTGTTTGTAAGAAAAAACTAATAAAAAGAAAACGCACTGGGCACCGTTTCATCGACACCGAAAAGAACTATTTATTAAACTCATAGAGTTTACTCACGGTCCCAGAACGCATGTGGTAGGAGACACAGTAGCCTGTGTGAGTCTGCTTCAAAAGCAGGTCATTCTGCCCTAACAGATGATTCCGAGGTTCTAGTCATTATGGTCAGCTGCATGTTTCCTTAGACTTCTCGAATGTGTGCCTTCTGACAAGATAAAGGAACGAAGAACCATCCTTCCCATGAAGAAGTGAACGAGGGAATTTTTTTTCCCAAGATTTTGATTACATTTGGTGTTTTGCACTTCCAAATTAATTTCAGAACTAGTCACCGCGCACGCATGCACGCACGCGCACGCGCGCGCGCACACACACACAAATATATACAAACATTTTGGGATTCTGATTGAATTTGCACTGAATCTGTAGATTCCTATAGAAAAAATCTTTTAAAAAATACCAAATATTGAAATCCATTAATATGATCTCCCTTTCCATTCATTTAGTTGTTCTTAGATTTCCTTAATATTTTGGAGTTTTCACGTTAGAGTTCTTATAAAACCGGTTTTAGAATTATTGCTAAGTAATAGCATTTTCTTGATAATAATAGAAATCTCATTTAAGCATGACTAAGTTTACTTATAAATTAATGACACTGGAGTCTTTTTCTTGGCATAATTTGGGGTTGCATGTTGGCCATTTGAGGTTAGGATGATTATCTTCTTCCAAAGAGTGTTTACCCTTTCAGGCAGCTAGACTAGGACTGATCACTTCAATATGGTTAGGGACAAAGCTATCTAAATCCTGTTTTATGATGCTGGCAATCTTATTGACCTTTGGATTGCCTCTGCTTAAGGAAAAGCAATAAATTGTGGGGCTCATATTTTGGATGTCTCCTCTCTTAACACCAAATTTTGGTCCCACAATTCTCTGATTTTCATTTTTCTAACCCTGAAGAAACTACCAAAAACATAGTCAGTTTTACTGCCAATAAATAGCAGCCTTCTGACCAGGTAGTCTGCCTGGATCCCTTGCATTTTTTTTTTTTTTTACAGATTTTTTAAAAAATTTATTTATTTGGCAGAGAAAGAGAGATCACAAGTAGGCAGAGAGGCAGGCAGAGAGAGGGGGGAAGTAGGCTCCCTGCAGAGCAGAAATCCTGATGCAGGATTAGATCCCAGGACCCTGAGATCAGGTTTAAAGCACTGACAACCCAGGCACCCCAGATCCCTTGCATCTTGCCTCATATATAGAATGTACAAATGTCCTGAAATCACCAGAAACTGCAACACAATAGCTTACCTTTCTTCCTTTTCTGAAAATTTTACAATTCTAGCTTGTTGCAGTAATTCTCAAATATCTTTAAACAAATGTCCTATCTATCTATCTATTCACCATCTATCATTTATTGGACTTTTTTTCCTGCCTTCCTTTGACAAGATATTTGGTTTGTGCAACTACTCCATTATATCTGAAAGCAGAAGTCCCTCACATAAATGCGTCAATTTAATGATTTTTCTTTTTCTATTTTGAGAATGAAACCTTGAAAATTTAAATAGTCTATCTTTCATTACTTCTAAAAAATACCAATTTATTGACTTTCAATTATTTTAGTTAACCAATGTATTAGAGAATATAAGTATATAGAGTTAAAATACTTTTGTTCACTACACAATTGTATACTGTAAGAGTATTCTTATTTTGCTTTTGTCTTCATTGTGAAACAACTTAGTCCTTCAGTCAAAGGGAATAATTTTAAATTTCTTTTACTTTTATTTCTAGCCACCAGTGATAACTAAGTTATATTTCAAACTAATATATGTTCTAACCAAACACATAACCTGAAATTGCCTCTAATTTCAGTCCTCTGAGGATTTGAAGCAGTTGTTTCTGCTTTTCCTATATCAAACTGGAAAGACAAAGCCTAAAGAAAAATTTGCAGTAAATTCATTCCATAGCTACACGTTAATGTAGAAAACAAAACAGCGAAGTCTACAAATCGATAGTTGATTAGTTTTTCAAACAAAACACACCTATAACATTTTACAACTTTAGGAAGATAATAATTGTTATACAATTTTATTTTAAGCAGACACACAAACTTCTTAGACTTTTTTAAAAAACATTTTATTTACTTAACTGAGAGAGAGGAAGCACCAGCCAGGGAAGGGAGAGAGCAGCCGAGTCCATGCTGCGTAGGGAGCCTGATGTGGGACTCAATCCCAGGGCTATGGGATCATGACCTGAGCAAAAGACAGACACTTAACCAACTGAGCCACCCAAGTGTTGTTTCTGAACGGATCTCACGTTTATTAGCTGTTAAAGAAATAAACTCCTGTAGAGTAACAACATTTATAAAATGACTTGTCAATTATCTGATAAAATGTGTGTATTTCTTCCCAAACTGACTCAGATAGCCAATAGATTATAAATGCTAATGAAAATATAATACAGGGATGCCTGGGTGGCTCAGTCGGTTAAGCCACTGCCTTGGCCTCAGGTCATGATCCCAGGGTCCTGGGATGGAGTCCCTCATTGGTCTCCTTGCTTGGCGGGGAGCCTGCTTCTCTTTCTGCCTCTGCCCGCCACTCTGCCTGCTTGTGCTCTCTCTCTCTTTGATAAACAAACAAACAAACAAATAAAACCATAAAAAAATACAGACTCATCCTTCACAACATCATATAGGATGGAAATGATGTTTCCTTATAACGTAGTTACTAAGTAACTGGATCAAATGGAAAGTGTCTCTTTCGTTATTTGGAGAGAATGTGGTTCACATTTCTCAATTTCTCTTTACCTCAAGAAGCAGAGTTTTTTGATTTACAAGTTCATTTTCTTTTTCCTTTTAACTTTAGGCTTAAGACAGATCTTAAGAATCACTCACACTGATAAACAAAACTTATAAGAGAATACTCTAGTTGGGAATCCTATACTTCTTTTCTAAACCACACTCAGAATTAGTCGCATACTTAATATCATGGCTAACATCCCTGAACTCATCTTTTGCTCTTGTATCTCATTTATTGCCTTGAACAAGCTACATTTGTATTTTCTGTTACCTTCCCTGGAAATGCCTTTCCTCAAAATTTTGCATGTCTTACTGTATTACTTCATTCAAATCTCTGCTTCAGTGGCTCTCTTCACATGTGCTTCCCTGCCACACCCCCCATTTAAACTCTCATGTTCACTATTTCCTGACACTGCTTTAATCCTCTTCTAAATAGTTATCACAAACTGAAATGATATACTTGTTTATTTCTTTATGCTTTATCTACAAAACTCTTAATAAAAACTCATGAGCAGGTAACTCATTAATCTTTTTCACAAATGTATGTGGAACTCCCAGGACATTTTCTAACAAATTGTTTGTTTGCCACAATGAATGAATAAATGAATGACTGAAGAAGTACTTTTCTTCTGAGCCAAGGATATTGTTCATTTTGAGAAGTAGGGTAGCAGCTTTGCAAATTTGAAAATATCATATTCAGAAATGTGTGAGATATAGATATATCTATTACATAAATATCTAGATATATATACACAGATATATATGTCATTTCCAAGCACTAATATCTGCCTCCTGAATTATAATATTAATTATTAATGAAGTATATATATGAGAAAAATTTAATAATTGATTCTGCTTTACCTTGGTAGACTGAAAAGACGTAAGACATTAATGTTTTTGAGATTTAGAGTAGTTTCTTTAGTACTGGTGAATTACTTTCCTCATTTTTAACCTAAACCCAGCCATTCACCTATTTATCTCCTCATGAATAACTATTTTTAACATGTACATAGTACACACATACTCAAGCACATACTCCATAAATATACTGATGCTTATAAACACACACACACACACACACACATCTGTTACTACTATTTTGGACTATTCTGGGCTACTTAGAAGACGAAATCAGCCTGATCTGATATGATTCACAGGTAGCTCAACTGTTACTTTACTCTGTAATCACACAAAATCTGTGTTGAGTCACACTGAGGAAGTTCTGTTGATATCCATTTCATGCGAACTAAATCTAAATACTGAATCAAAATGACATTTAAAATCTACTTAGATTGTGAAAAGGCAGATCTTGGGGGAGAAAAAAACAAAACAAACCAAAACAAAACAAAACACAAAAGCACACCTGGAAAAAAGTTCTTTAATTTTTAAAATACTTAAATATACTTACTTAATTTTCTTCAGGGATTCTTCACAGGGTTGGATCTATGAACCCTGGGGTCTTATTAGTAATATTTACCACTGTATCTCTAACTTTCTGAATACTATATGTCAGAAAAATCAAACCTGTACTGTTTAAAAATGTGTCACAGCTGGAAATGAGCAAAAGATCACTCTGCAGGAAATTTCTATGAGAAAACCAATTCTCAGCACAAATGATTGTGAAACATACCACCATTGGCAAGCAAAGTAGCTAAAGCGTGACTTTGTGTTGAATTTTGCCGCAGAAATCAATTGTGCTAATCATGTGTTCTAGGTATTCATATTTAGCTTATAAAATGAAGATATTCCACTATGTTTCTCAATAATCAATAAGACACTGTGGTGAGGGTTAGTTTATTACTAAATAGTTTTTCAGAGTTGATGTGCCATCAAAAGCAATTCCATAGAAAAAAATGGGGAAGTAAATATCAATAAAAATTGTCATTTAGTTTTGTTTGTAAGACAAGAGAAAAATCTATAAATTTTATGTATGCACACACTCAAGCACACACATTAAATTATATGTAATATAAGGAGTGTCTTTTTTTTTTTTTTAAAGAAAACATTGGTAAGAGAATAGGGGAAATAACATGTTACATTTAAAAAGCACAACGCACTCTAATAATGTGTGTGTTTATGAATCACATCACCTAGATTTCAATCTGCTCAGCTACGTGTTAGTTTAAAGTTGGCAGAACAAAATAAAAAAATGAAGAAGCTTAAAATAGAAGTTGACTATTTTCATTTAAATTGAAAACTTTTCAAGTTGAAGCTGAAATAATATATTTAAAAAGATATCAAAATGCATTTTAAAAGATATTATTACTAATAAGACCCCAGGGTTCATAGATCCAACCCTGTGAAGAATCCCTGAAGAAAATTAAGTAAGTATATTTAAGTATTTTAAAAATTAAAGAACTTTTTTCCAGGTATGCTTTTGTGTTTTGTTTTGTTTTGGTTTTTTCTCCCCCAAGATCTGCCTTTATCTTTAAAAGATAACCAGATACTTGGTCCTCTTTGTTTTCTCCAGCTGTAGTTTCTGGCTTCCAGCTATAGTTTCTGGTTTCCATCTTTAAGCTAATGTTCAATCAGTTACACGTGAAATGAAAATTCTTACTTTTCCTTCTGCCTATCCTACTCTGGTAAATATTTGCATCCCACAAGGCTTCACTTGAGCCCCAAGTAAGTGGGAATGTTTGAAATAAAATTTCTCTCTCAGTCTCTTTTACCTGAAGTATATTTTTGTCTTCCTTTTCACATTCCTTTCAATTTCATGGACAAGCCCAACATCTTCCCATAAAACAAATGATTAAATGTTTTCTACAAAATGTCAGTGGTGTGCTTTGAATGGTACCAGGATAAAATGTCTCATCTAATTGGCTGGTAAATGAAATAAGAAATGTCATTTTTATCTAAAAGCTGATTTTAATGAGAAGACTATACCATTTACATAACAATTGCTTCTTTTCAGATTCTTAGAACAGAAAGCATGTCAAATATTAATTGTAATTCATCACCAAATTATGGTATAGTGCAAAAAAATTACAAATAATGCCAATATTATCTAATTGAATTCTGCTTTTACAAGTAGTATGGATTGGATATTCTACATAAAAACATCCTGATTCTGGATAAATTTTAAATGTCTTGTTAAATTCACAAAACATTAAGGAAAAGCCCCAAAGAATAATAAAATAAAAATATAGCGAGGTGAATCAGTTTTGAGACAACATAAAAACTTTTTTTTTTTTCCTGTTGAAAGAGGAGGGGTGAAATCTCTTACAAATAACTTAATAGATTTGACAGGGGAGGACACCTCTCTCAGAGAAAGACTGCAAATAAAAGAATTCAAATACACTGTGAGCAAGCAACCCAAAAGAAAAATTATCTGTATTTTAGATCCAGATTAAAATGATCTCTCCTGAGGGGCACCTGGGTGGCTCAGTGGGTTAAAGCCTCTGCCTTTGGTTTGGGTCATGATCCTGGGGTCCTAGGATAGAGTCCCGCATCGGGGATTTCTGCTCAGCAGGGAGCCTGCTTCTCTTTCTCCCTCTGCCTCTCTGCCTACTTGTGATCTGTCTGTCAAATAAATAAATAAATAAAATCTTTAAAAAAAAAAACTTTAAAATGATCTCTCCTGAGATTTTGTAATGAAGTGCTGTCTCACTTGGGTCTAGAATATAGCATTGTTGTGCCCACGTAGTTAGAAGATCTCTAGGTGAAAAAGTAAATTATAGAACTTTTTGGTACGTGAAGAGGTAAGTTCAAATTTTCTGGAAGGAAATTTCTTCAAATGAAGACCCTCAAGCTAATGTTTCGATAAAATGAACTCAATAGAAAGAATGAAAAAACAAAGAAGTTAAGTCAATAGGAGTAAATATAAGAAAAAACTTTAAAGGAGTTCAGAGGGAATTATTAGAGATAAAACATAAATAAAATAGTCAATTTTGTAAATTTTTAAGAATAGAATATAAACCTGAAACAAAATAATTTGTAAAAGGCTATTAATAAAGCAGAAATATTTAAAAATAGACCACAACTTCTAGAAGTCAAAAAATAGTAACTGAAATAAAAAATTAGTTGATAAGTAATATAGCAGATTTTGTGATAGATGAAAAATTATTGAACCAAAGGTATACTTATGAAATTATACATAATGCATTATAGAGGCATAAGTATAATGGAAAACATGGAGAGTTTGAGACGTATGTATGATAAAATGAGAAAATTTAATGGCTGCATAGTATTCCATTGTGTATATATACCACATCTTCTTTATCCATTCATCTGTTGATGGACATATTTTTTTAAACTGTGTTCCAGAAAGGGAAGTGAGGGACAGTATGAGGATATAATATCTGAAAATATTCCAGAAAAATAGAAAGACTTGAAGGTTTGAATTCAAATAGTTCATTGAATTTTCACAATTACAATTAAAAAAAATCCACACCTAGTCCTATTATAGTAAAAATAAGGGCACTAAGAAAATATTAAATTCAGGAAGAAGAAAAAGGACATCAGGTACAAAAGAATCACAAAGAAAACTAGGATATATAGGGAGAATGTATCCAAAAAGTTAGGAAATAGAACTGCCAACTTAGAACTTTATACTCAACAAAACTATCTTTCAGTAATGAATGGAAAAAATAAATGAAGAGAAAAAAATAGTGCAAGAATAATATTATATCCAAACTCGATATAAAAAAAGAAGAAAGAAAAGTCATAGAAAAATCAAGAAAAATATGAAACAAAATACAATGTGTATAAGATATGAACAGTCATTTCATCGAAGAAGAGGTATGATGGTCAATAAGTATATGAAAATGCTCAATGATGCTTAGTAATCTTGGAAATGCTCACTAAAAGAAATATGATTTTACATTCAACAAAAAGTAGTGTATCTGGAAATGACCAGTATTGGTGTGGTCATGAAGCAATGGGAATTCCTATATATAGCATTTGTGGAAGTCGACGATTATAAACACTTTTGAGGACAATGTGTCATTAAGTAGTTTGAAAGATACGCATACTTGTGACCAAGCATTTTCAACTTCATTAAAGTACCAAAGAGAGTCTCATAGAAATGGGCATTGGGAGGCATTTGCAAGAATATCACTGCAGTACTGTCTTGGAGTCTGTTTTATCTAATATTATTGTAGACAACCCTTATACAAACAAGCATTATTATCCTGTTTCTATAATATATACTTTCATCAATTTTCTTCCAAACTCCATGTGCATTTATATTTAAAGTCCATTTATTTAGAACCATATTGATTTTTATTTAGAAACCATATTGATTGGTCTTTTTTTTTTTAAATTCACTCTGTCAGGCTCTGCCTTCTAATTATGTTTCCATTAACATTTAATGTGATTATCAGTAAAGTTGGATTCTATTATACTATTCAAATTACTGGTTTCCTTTGTGTCTGTTTTTTTATTTCAACTATTTAACTATTAATAAATAAATTATTTATTATTTTTTTCTTGCCAACTTCCTTAGTTTCTTTTAAATTCCTTCTCTAACTTCCTGAGTTGAATAACGTAGACCATTGGTTTTCAATTTTTAACTATTCTTGGCAAGTATTTAACTTAGGATTTAAATAATGGAGTGTTCCTGAAAACATTTGCTATTTTAGTAATTACACTTTATATTCAGTCACTTTACAGCACTCAATCATATCTAGTACTGAGATCTCATGAAGAATTTATAAAGGACTTTCTCAGAATTATGTATAAAACCAATTAGACCAGAATAATAAAATTACAAATTCAGCCTATTGTCCTCTGGTCAGGAAAAGAACCAGCAATAATTGTAGGCACAATATTTTAAGCATCACTTTTTATGATATTTCACAGAATATGTCCATTAAAGCCATGGCTTGCCCTTCTTAGTAATTGCTCTCTATCATTTTTTTTTCCCTCTCTCCTTTTTTCTTCTTTTTAGTTCTTACATCATTTAAATACTCAATGATTAGTGCCATCATCAACTCTTTTTCTTCCAACATGTTGATTTAATTTAGCATGTGTGGTTCACAGCTGCATGGTTATCGATAAAATTTTGAAAAACAAGGACAGGTTTATTTTAGTGCTATACAACTGATAGACACTTTATAGCTTTATGTGTTTCCTTGCAAATGAGCTGCCAACAAATTTATTTTTTCAACAGCATTCATATTTCTTCTACCCACAGTATGTTTAACATTCTGAAACTCACCTAAATGGTATCTTCCCTAAAGGTTTTACTTCTGAAGTGAAAAAATGGTATAGAAATTTCTGCTGGATTATACACAGTATTAATTGACAACTAATTTTTTTCAGATATATAACACAATATCTTTTTATGTGTTAATTTCTTCTATATTACTATTCCTTAAGTTATTATTATCAGTACCTTCCTAATTTATGAGTTTTAAAAACTATATAGGGATTTTTTCATCACCTCAGGAATCTGAAGAGGTAGACAAGGGAAAGTATTATTTGTGCTTCATGGATGTAGGAAAAAAATGGTTGATTTACTAGAATAAGCAAGTTGGTAGATGAAAATAAAAGCTAATTATTCTGATCTCTTGGTATCAGAAAGTGCTTCATTATTAAAATAAAATTGTTATTCTTCATTGACTGCTTTTAAAAATACATTTTGTGGTGTTCAAAGCTTAGAGGAAGTTAAGAAAGGATTAGAGAAAAAGATCAAGTAAGTTGAGAATTCAGAATTTCTCGGATTTCATGCACACTGACATTTGAATCTCTGAAAGTTTTTTTTTCTTTTATTTCAACAAATGAGAGAGTGTGTCAACATGAGAGAGTAAGTCATGCATAACATTTTACGTTGCCTTCACTTATTAATAGAAAACTGCATTAGATATCACTTAAGTTTCACTGTGACCAATAATAGAAAATCCATGTGAAAGCATATAAAAACACCAAAATCAAGATCTTACATGGATATCTAAAGTATATTTACTCTGCATTTGTTTAGGGTAATTAAAAAGAATTAAGGAAAAAGTATGGATAAAAATAGAGAGTACAAAACAAAAAAGGAATAATAATGGAAACCAACACTACAAAAATCTTCTACATTCCTGGCATATTACCTAAATACTAATCATAAATTAAATAACTTAATTAAATCTTTACTTATTCCTCACAAAAAACAATACATAGTTACATGCCTATTTTATAAATGATGATAAAAGTACTTTCATGGAGATTAAGTAATATTCAAGGTCACATTATTGAAGGTCATAGAATTAGGCTTCAAAACAAGTCTTCCTGTCTCCAAGCCATGTTTCCACTATATCATAAGGAAAAAGGAAGAGGTATTTTATTATTTCTTTTTGTTTGATTACAGTTGACACACAATGTTACATCAGTTTTATGTGTATAACATAGTGATTCGACAAGTATATAAATCCTGCTACGCTCACTGCAAAATTTCCACATTCTCATAATGTCAAACTGAGAAGATGACATAAGATAGGAATCCAGATCTTTCTTGCACCCTATAAAATATAGCTTACTTTTCTGTAAACAAAGGAAAAAAAAAACAGGTTGTAGAATCACTATACTTTAATAATACTGATAATATACTAACATTTATAAATTGTTTATTGTATTTTAAGAGTTTTATTTCATTTAGTTTTCATATTGTCACTATTTTGCAGATAAGGAAACTGAAGTAGATTGAGTTTAAGTAGTTTGCTTGAGGACAAACTTCCTAAGAGGTGAATGGTCAAGATTAAAACCCAGGTAATTAGCCTCAAACCTATGTGCTTGACCTCTATGCCATACTGATTTAGTGATCTGAAATACATTAGGTTGATAAAATGGCCCATTCTAGTTCCAGGAGTTTAAGAATGTGGAGTATATTTCTTTTGAACTTAGTATACTGAGCAAAGGACCAGAGAAAAGTTTAATATAACTACAGAGCAAGTATTTTTGTCACTTTAGGCTAGCTACCGAATATTTCTGGTTATTAAGTGTCATCATATATAGTATGAGAAATTCAGTCTGATAAGCTTTATGTTATCTCTGTGCACTAAAGTTCTGTATTAAATAAATATATTAAATCTATCATTTTCTTAAAATCAGTCATTACAGGGACACCTGGGTGGCTCAGTCGGTTAAGCATCTGACATTGGCTCAGGTCAGGCTCCTGGGGTCCTAGGATTAAGTCCTGTATCAGGCTCCCTGCTCAGCAGGGAGTCTGCTTCTCCCTCTGCCTGCCTCTCTCTCTAACAAATAAATAAATAAAATCTCTTAAAAAAATCAGTCAGTACAGACATTCATCAGAGATATTGCGAGTTCCATACATGTCAGACTGCCGTGACAAAGCAAGTATTGCAATAAAGTGAGTCAAATGAAATTTTTGGTTACCCACTTTGCAAAAAAGTTATGCTTACACTATTAGGTATGCAAGAGCATTACGCCCAAAGAAGAAATGTTCATACCTTAATTAAAAAAAAAATACTTTATTGCTAATTTAAAAAGGCTAAGTATCGTTTTTTCTGGGTGACTTGTAATTTCTGTGGGTGGCAAGGCTTGGCTTGATGTTGATGGCTGTTGACTGACCAGGTTGGGTGGTTGCCAAAGCCTGGGTAGCTGTGGTAATTTCTTAAAATGAGACATCAACAAAGTTTGCCACATAGATTGACTCCTTTTTTCATGAATGATTTTTCTATAGCAGGAGATGCTTTTTGATTGCATTTTACCCACAGTAGAACTTCTTTAAAAATTGGAGTCAATCCTCTCAAAACTTGAAGCTGCAAACTAAGCTTATGCATAACTAAGTTTGCATAATATTCTAAACTCTTTGTTGTCATTTCAACAATCTTCACAGCATCTTCACCAGGAGTAGATTCCATCTCAAGAAACCACTTTCTCTGCTCATCCATCCCAAGCAACTCCTCATCCATTCAAGTTTTTTTTTTTAATTAAATTGATTTATTTATTTTCAGAAAAACAGTATTCATTATTTTTTCACCACACCCAGTGCTCCATGCAATCTGTGCCCTCTATAATATCCACCACCTGGTACTCCAACCTCTCACCCCCCCGCCACTTCAAACCCCTCAGATTGTTTTATTATGAGGTTGAAGAATTCATTCCCATCTTCTTGTTCCACTTCTAATTCTAGTTCTCTTGTTATTTCTACCCTATCTGCAGTTACTCCCTCCACTGAAGTCTTGAAACCCTCAAAGTCATCCATGAGGGCTGGAATCAACTTCTGCTAAACTCCAGTGAATGCTGACATTTTGACCTCTTCCCATAAATCATGAATGTCTTTAATGGCATCTGGAAATGGCAAATTGTTTCCAGGTTTTCAATTTCCTTTGCCTGAATCCTTTTAGAAGAATACCTATCTATGACAGCTATAGCTTAACAAAATGTATCTTAAATAATGAGACTTGAACATCAATCTTACTCTTGACCCATGGGCCGCACAACAGATGTTGTGTTAGTAGGCATGAAAGCAACATTAATCTCATTGTACATCCCCATCAGAATGCTTGGGTGACCAGATGTGCTGTCAGTGAACAGTAATATCTTGAAAAGGATTTTTTTCCCAAGCAGTATGTCTCATCAATGAGCTTAAAATATTTAGTAAACCATATTGTAAACAGATGTGTTTACAAATTAACACATTTGTAGACACATTACCAGGCTTTGCTGTTCTATTTATAAGGCACAGACAGAATAGATTTAGCATAATTTTTAAAGATCTCTGGATTTTCAGAACGTTTAGTGAGCATTGGTTTCAACTTCAAGTCACCTGCTGCATTAGCCCCTAAAAAGAGTCTGTCCATTGAAGCTTTGAAGTCAGGCATTGACTTTTCCTCTCTAGCTATGAAAGTCCTAGATGACATCTTCTTCCAACAGAAGGCTGTTTCATCTACTTTGAAAATCTGTTGTTCATTGTAGCCACCTTCACTAATTACCATAACTAGACATTCTGGAGAACTTGCCATAGTTTCTCCACCAACACTTGTTGCTTCACCTCGTACTTTTGTGTTGTGGAGCTGGCTTCTTCCCTTAAACCTCATGAACCTACCTCTTCTAGCTTCAGACTTTCCTTCTGCATCTTCCTCACCTCTCTCAGCTCTCACAGAACTGCAGAGCCTTAGGGCCTTGTTCTGCATTAGTCTTAGGTTTAGAGAGTATTGTGGTTGATTTGATCTTCTAACCGGACCACTAGGAAATTCTCCATATCATCAAGGCTGTTTCTCTTTCTTACCATTCATGTGCACACTGGAGTAGCACTTTTAATTTCCTTCAAGAGATTTTCCTTTGAATTAATAATGTAGCTAACTTATTGGCACAAGAAGTCTAGCTTCTGGCCTCTCAATGCTCAACATGCCTTCCTCACTAAACTGAATCATTTCCAGTTTTGATTTAAAGTGAGAGATGTGCAACTCTTCCTTTCACTTGAACATTTGGAGGCCATTGTAAGATTATTATCTGGCCTAATCTGAATATTGTGTCTCAGTTTATAGGGAGGCCCAAGGAAAGGGAGAGACAAAGGAACCGCCAACCAGTGAAGAGGTCAGAACACACACATTTATCAGTGAATTTAGCATAAGGCTACTCTCTTAGTCCATTCAGGCTGCTATAATAAACACCATAAAATGAGTAGCTTATAAACAACAGGAATTTGTTTCTCACAGTTCTGGAGGATGGGAAGTTCAAAATTAGGTTGTCAGCATGGTCTTACAGGAATAGCTTTACCAATTATTTTCTCATCTTTATATTCTCTTTGGGAAAGACTGTTCTGAAAGCAGATGGAAACAGTTGTGTGAGTGTGAAAGCACTCTATGGTCTCCTACCCACTATTTCCTCTTTTCTAATACTTTTGGTGACAGCTGGCACTAAGACAAGTTCATAAAAATACAAACATGTTTTTACATGAAATCATGTACAAAGTTGGGGCTAAATAATATGAACCTTTCATAAGAACACCTCTCCATCTGGCATAACTTACTAATAGGCCTCACAGAATCATCTCAGAGATAAGAAAGGTAAGTGCTATCCTCCATGGGCTTTTTTTTTTTTCTTTTTTTATGGGAGAGAGAGCAAGAAGGGAGGAGCAGAGGGAGAGGGACAAGCAGATGCCACACTGCACGTGGAGCCCTATGCAGGGCCCAATCCCACGACCCTAGAGATCACAACCTGAGCCAAAATCAAGAGTCAGATGTTTAACTAACAGAGCCATCCAGGTGCTCCAACCCTAGTCTTTCTTAAAAAAGGAAAAAAAAAAGATAGGGAAACTACTATGTACAGGGCATAGTTGCTGTAGAAGAAAATAACAAATCAAGTATCAGTCAGCACAGTTACTAGTCTTGAGAATGAAAGTGCTCAATTCATGCTGTGCTGAAAATTTAGATAGGGAAGGGTGCATAGTCCACAAGGGAACATATCATCTCTGCATTGTTGACTGTGTTCCTAGGTGTGAGGGAAGTCCCTCTTTGTTGAAATTAATGAGGTCACACCCTGGGCTTCCCAGGACCTGGAGCACCATTAGGCAGGTATCTGGAGAAAGGCTCAAATAAACCTAATAACATGGGAGAGAAGGAAGAAATATTGCTCATTTCTCTAACATGAAAGGGTGTGCAAAACACTCAGGTTGAAAATGAATGATCAAATCTGTGAACCTTTATTTGAAGATAGATGAGATTTAGTCAAGTTTTCAGAACAATATATTTTTATTAACATATTTATGGATATTATATATATATATACACACACATACTACTAGTGGTGATAATTATGAACTATCAAGCTCATATATTAATACTGACTTACATGCTTATATACAGTAAATTATAAGATAAAGGGGCAATTAGCTTTTTTTTTTTTTTTTTTTTTAATTTTTTATTTTTTATAAACATATATTTTATCCCCAGGGGTACAGGTCTGTGAATCACCAGGTTTACACACTTCACAGCACTCACCAAATCACATACCCTCCCCAATGTCCAGCTTTATATATTTGTAAATTTCACTTGTATTTTTAGAAAGATGCTTTATTGTTTTATAATATTATCCCAGAGTTCACTCTGTTCACGAGTGGTTTGGGGTTTTCCCCCACTGTATTTGTTTATGATATATTTGTATATGGCATTTCTGAAACAGACGTATGATGACACAATCTCATACTTAATTTTATTATGACCACTTAGTTGATACATATTACATCATTCATATCTTCTTTACCTGGGATTTAAATTTAACGATTTCTAATTGAAAGTAAGAATCCAATAGCTTTTGTTTTTTATAAGGTGTATTTTGTACCCTATAAATTGCATTTAAATGATACTTTCACAAGTTCACCATCTGACAGTTTCTTTCCTCAACACATTTTAAAAATAAGGTGATATCTTCTACAGTAAGATTTATTTTGAATGTACATATCCATAGAATGTTCAAGTCCTTAAACTTCAGTCTTTTTTATTCCTTAAATTTAACTTCTATGTACAAATATGTCTACTTATAATATAGAATTAGAATATAAGGTAATTACTCCCAAATGTTTAATATGTCACTGTATTTTCTATGTGTGAGATACCAAAAAATGTGATTTTCATATATTTAATAAAAAAAAAAAGAACTAAGCAGTCTTTTACATTCAGAATATTTGTGGCACAAAGGCCTCACTTGCCTTTTAGGACAATGATTTAAATTTATTTTTTCTTCTGAATACCTATGACTAAAATATTTTACCAAAATTTTTTTGGTGAGAAAAGTAAAAAAGGAATAAAACTACTTTAAGGAGTTTGGGAAGAAACAATTCTCATACCATTTGGTTTAAGTCAAGCCCTTGAGTATTAAGGGCTGAGCAATTTTGCATTAAAAAAAAAACAGTTGAGAGACCAGTGAGAAGGTTTAAATCAATGTCCACGGTTGCCAAGTTGGAACTATGCTGGGGATATTTAATCTATATTTCATTTGATTTTCAAATTAGTCCTGAAAGCTAAGGAGATTGGCCCAATTGACAACGTGAAGCTGAGGCTTAGACATATTGAACACTCAGGTTGAAGTCCTGAACTTGCTTAAGGTCAAGTGGTTACCCAGGTAGAGCTGGAGCTTCAGCCAAAATTCTAACAAACCCAAAACATTTTGTACCATGTCATAGCTACCTGCTCATATGAATTGCTAACATATCCCTGGGTATTAGGACTATTAAGTTAGAGTTGCTTAAAGTATTATACTTTCCAAAATTAAAGGAGAAGATAGAGCTTTCTTTTATTAGAGTATAAATGCAAATGCTTTTCCAAATCATATACCACCAACAGGAAGCCTGCAGAAATTAATAATTGTGCCAGCTATCAATCTTTTCATGCATAAAATTCAAAATTTGTTACTCTGCCTACAGATGAAATGTCATTTTATAAAAAGCTAATTATATGCACCCACAAGTTTGCCTGTCAACACCAATGAGCCAATAGCAATCTGCAAAAGCTAAAATTGAGTATAATATTAAAATCATTCTAACATAGGCATAAAATTACATAGTTTATTCAAACTGTGTTGAATATCAATAGAATTTAATTTTAGAATGAACCAGAAGCTTTTGGAATTACACAATTAAGGATAATTTGAATGACATTAGAGCTCATCCTGATATTAACCTAACTGCATAGGCAAGGACTCTGAGGACCAGAGGGACAAGTGAACTGCTCCTGACTGGGTAGAGGTGGGGCTGGCAGGCAACCTTCTTTTTGTGTTTTTATCCCAGGGATAAGCCAGTACTTCACCTTTAATCTCTGTTCTGTGCCTGAAGTCATATAAGGATTATTCATTTCTTTATTTAAATCTACCATAACTCATTCTGGGAAATAACTGAGACAGTTTACAAATAGAATTTTGAAAGATGGAATAAACTAAAAGTAGGAGTAAAAGAAGAGATTAAAAACAGGAATTTATTTACAAATGGACCTAGGAATGACATATCAAAAAACATGCTATGAAGACCTACACACCTTGTTTTAAATTAGCTTTCAATTTGGCTGTTAGCTTCCCGGTATAAACGCAAAACCTACAATTTGATCTTGTATGTAATTGACTGTATCCACAAGTTAAGAAGCATGCTTACCCCTGAAGGTGGTGGTGGTCAGGGGCTGACTCACACCACCTCAACCACTTCATAGAATTCAGTTTATAAGCATCTTTTCCCCACTCTGAAGCCTGGGATGTCACATTGGTATCTTGAAATCAGCCACTGTGGAAGAATTTACACCATGGGAATCAGTACATGCTACAAATGAGGGCTTTTTGCTCCCTGCAGAGCTAGTTGTCAAACATTTATCAGTACATTACTACTTAAGGGACTTTTCAGAATACAGACAGACACACCTTATAGTATCCCTCACATTAGAATGATAAGTCAAAGATAAAATTCAGTAAAAAAAAAAAAAAAATCTCATGGGGTGTCAAAGCACTGTAGTCTGGATAATCTCATATTGGGTGGTAAGAACTGAAAGTTAGATTTTAGATTCTGTGCAAAAAGTAATGAACCACAGATGTTTCTTTAAATATTTTCCTCTGAGTTGAGTATCAATCAATATTGGGCAGTAATAATTCACACAGTTGTGTGTGTGTTTGTGTGTGTGTGTGTGTGTGACAACTTCTTGGAATCTAACCAAAAACACCAATCTGAGAGAATTAAGGCACCTTAAGGGGATTATGACTGAAGCCTTCTTTCCACTCATTCATTCCTGGTTTATTTCTTCTTCTTCAAATTGGTTATTAAAGTCCCTGTACTCAGATAAACCAGACCTGGGGTGGGAGCTGGGAGGGATGGGCACCTGTCTGGCTCAGTCAGTGGAACATTCGACTCTTGATCTCAGGGTCATGAGTTTGGAACCCACATGGGGTGTAGAGATTATGTAAATGAACGTTTATAAATCAATATCAATTAATCAATCAATCAGAACTGGGAAAGGAAGCATGTAACCTAAACCTAGAAAACAATCCAACTAGTGGACCACTAGTTCCACTAAACAGCTTTCTTGACTTCATAAAGTTATGTTGGCCTTAAGATGCCTAATAAAAGTATCTCCAAAGAGATGCACAGAGTGTTTTTTTGGTTATTAGTCCTTTTGCCTTTCTGGGTCAGCTGTTTTGCAACTTATTCTATGTGAGTATTCTATTATATGTAATTCTATGTGAGTATATGGTCAACTCATATACATATATATGCATTCACATATACAAATGTATATGTATGAATTTATATATTGAATTCTCTACACTACTCCGTGCTATACATTAACCATGATGTATCATGTTAAATTAATTTTGAAGGTCATTATATCTGAGTTTTGTGATGACTGACTATTAAGTTTTGTGTCCTGTCTTGAAGGCCATCAAATTCTTGGTTTTGATCTCTACATTCTATAAGAAGGATGCAATCTGTTTTACTCTGTTGGTATCTATCAGTCACACATACATTATGTATGGAATGCATCTTTTAAAACTGGATGTCACTGGGTGCCTGGGTGGCTCAGTCACTTAAGTGCCTATCTTCAGCTCAGGTCATGATCCCAGGGCCTGGATTGAGTTCTGCTTCTCCCTCTCCCCACCACCCCCCCTACCAACCCTCTTGTGCTGCTCTCTCATGTTCTCTCTCTCAAATAAATAAATAAAATCTTTAAAAAAACAAAGTAGATACCACCATGCTTTTCAGCCAATAAACAAATAATCCAATTAAAGCAGGCTCGGAAGAGGGGTGCTTGGGTGGTTTAGTTGGTGAAATGACTGACTCGTGATTTTGGCTCAGGTCATGATCTCAGGATTGTGGAATCAAACCCACATGTGGCTCCACACTCAGTGGATAATCTGCTTGAGATTCTCTCTCTCCCTCTGCCCCTCCCCACTGTCTTCAATCAATCAATCAATCAATAAATGACAATGGACAGAAGAAATATACAGATAGATATATCATATCTATCTATCTATATATAGATGTGGGGGATACACACACACACACACACACACACACACACACACATATATATATATGGTGGGATGTTACCATAATAAAGAAGGAAATCTTGCCATTTGCAATGACATGAATGGAGCTAGAGAGTATTATGCTATGTGAAATAGGTCAGAGAAAGACAAATTCTATATGATTTCACTCATATGTATAATTTAGGAAACAAAACAAACCAGCAAACAGGTGGGGGGAGACAGAGACAAACCAGCTCTTAACTAAAACCAAACAAACAAAATTCCCAAAACCAAAAGTACAGATGTCACTGTGTTTTCAAAGGACACCATCACCAAAATGAAAGACAATCCACAGAATGGGAAAAATCCACAAAATGAGAAAAACACTTGCAAATGATAGATCTGTTAAGGGACTTGTACCTAGACTATATAAGGAGATATCTATTTTTTCATATAAATCAATAATAAAAAGATATGAAGCCCAATTAAAAATTGGTAAAGGATGAGAGTAGACATTTCTTCAAAGAAGAGATACAAATGGCCAATAAGCCTATAAAAAGATATTCAACAGTATTAGCCATTAGAGAAATGTAAGTCAGAAATATGAGACGCCACTTTATATATGCTAGAATGTCTATAACAAAAAAGATATTAACAAATATTGAAGATGAAGTGGAGAAATTGGAACTCTCATATGTTGCTGATGGGAATATAAAATATTTTATAAAATATAAAATGTTCATTGGAAAACAGTCTGGCCATTCCCCAGACTTAACTTACTATGAGCCAACAATTCCATTTTTGGATATACATCCGAATGGAATGAAAAGACATGTTCACATAAATACTGGTACATTTATTAAGTAATTAAGCTCTGCTGTTAGAGCTCCAAAGTGTAAACAACCCAAATGACCATCAAACTGCACAGTTGATCAAAAATGTAGTATATCCAGCGACACCCACGTGAGCTGTCAGTTAAGCATAGATGAACTTTGAAAATATTGTGCCAAGTGACAGAAACCAGTGACAAAAGACCACATATCATATGAATTCATCTCTATAAAATGTCCATAACTGGCAAATATAAGACAGGAAGTAGGGTAGTGATTACCTTTGGCTGGGGCCAGAGGTTGGTTACAATAGGGAGTTACTACTAACAGATATGAGTTTTTCTTGAGGATGATGAAAACGTTCTAAAATTTATTTTAGTGATGGTAGCACACCTCTGTGAATATATAATGACTGTAAAAACTATTGAATATACCCTTTAGATGGGTAAATTGTATGAATTCATTTCTCATTAAAACCATTATTTTTAATGTATTTTTATTAACATACAATGTATTATTTGCGCCAGTAGTACAGGTTCTGTGAATCATCAGGCTTACAAATTTCACAGCATTCACCAAAGCACATACTCTCCCCAATGTCCATAACCCAACCACCCTACCCCTCCAACCCCCTACAACCCTCAGTTTGTTTTGTAAGATTAGGAGTCTCTTATGGTTTTTGTCCCTCCTGATCCCATCTTGTTTCATTTTTTCCTTCCCTAGCCCCCAATCCCTCTGCCTTGCCTCTGAAATTCCTCATATCACAAAGATCGTATGATAATTGTCTTTCTCTGATTGACTTATTTTGCTCAGCATAATACCCTTTAGTTCCATCCACATTGTTGCAAATGGCAATATTTCATTTCTTTTGATGACTGCATAGTATTCCATTGCATATATATACACCGCATCTTATTTATCCATTCATCTGTTGATGAGCATCTAGGTTCTTTCCATAGTTTGGTTATTGTGGACCTTGGTGCTATAAACATTCAGGTGCATGTGCTCCCTTCAGATCACTACATTTACTCTTTAAGGTAAATACCCAGTAATGCGATTGCTGGGTTGTAGCGTAGCTCTATTTTCAACTTTTTGAGGAACCTCCATGCT
>NC_081571.1:19300615-19389190 GCF_022355385.1 Mustela nigripes
ATATATATATATATATATATATATATATATATATATATATATATATATTTACTTTAGAGAGAGGGAGCTGAAACACACATGAACTAGGGAGGCCAAAGGCAGAGGGAGAAAAAGAATCCCAGGAAGACTCTCCACTGACTGCAGAGTCCAACATGGAGTTCATTCTCTTTCTCCTGGTCCACTCAAATGGAAAATAGTTAGATTAAACTAGATAGTTTCTAAGATGGCTTCTAGAAGTGTGATATACCGTAAAGGAGGTGTATGACCAGAATTAAACAACAGATATTTTGTATCCTTCAAGAATAGATCTCTAGGGCACCTGGGTGGCTCAGTGGGTTAAGCCTCTGCCTTCGGCTCAGGTCATGATCCCAGGGTCCTGGGATCGAGCCCCACATCAGGCTCTCTGCTCAGCAGGAAGCCTGCTTCTCCCTCTCTCTCTGCCTGCCTCTCTGCCTACTTGTGATCTCTGTCAAATAAATAAATAAAATCTTTAAAAAATAAAAGAATAGATCTATATCAAAAGTGTTATTAAACCCATATAGACCCCTCATTCAGATAACTAAGGGGCAATGTAATTTTCTTGCTCCTGACAAGTGATAAAGATATCTTTAAGATAAAAATTAACTAGACAATTGTCCATTTATTTGTTTTCCCTTGGTAGATCTTATCTCTACCATTTGCTAGTTGTGTGACTACCTATAAAATGGGGATATAATTTACTTATCTCAACGAATTGTAATAATGACTAGTTGAGATAGTCCCATTACCTGGAAAAGACTAAATCTCTGATAAATGACTGTTTTTAATTACAAAGAAAATAGTCAGCCACTGGGCTCTCCACCACAAGAAAATAATTCCACTCTATACAGGACATTTTGCACTCAGTTTTATTTACTGGGGACCAAGCTAAATTCTAGATTTGTGATA
Source organism: Mustela nigripes (assembly GCF_022355385.1). Classification (NCBI taxonomy): domain Eukaryota; kingdom Metazoa; phylum Chordata; class Mammalia; order Carnivora; family Mustelidae; genus Mustela; species Mustela nigripes. Next base: position 19,301,543 of record NC_081571.1, read on the forward strand.
AAATCTAGCTAAACATTAATATCTGTAGAATTCGAAGGACCTCAGCCAAAATCTGTCTAACAGTTTCCTTTCTAGTCATCCATTCTGCTATCACCTTTGATGTGCTAAAAGAATCCTTCTATATGAGTTCACAGGGGTTGCTTGGATATTCATATTTATTCTTTGATTATTCATCAGTTCCCTGTGAATCAAAGCTGTGCCATATTGTGAAAACTTTATATACTTCCTGACAACTTTTTCAATAGTCAAACTTTAGCTATTTAGCACTTACATCAGTAACTGAGAAAATTTAAAATACATTTTGCAATCATATAGAACTGGAACTGTTAAATAATAGTTCATTTATAAGAATGTAAGTATGATTAGATGTAAATACTCTGAGATCCCCATTTCATTACTATTGCAACTTCTGCATAAATGATGTGTTTATCAATTCATTTTATTGGACTTTTGTTTTATTTGCTTAAATGTTTGTTTTCCTCAGTGAAGTTCTTGAAAGTTAAGTTTTATATTTTTTCAAAATTATTTCAAAAATTTGCATATATTTAATTATTAAATATATTTATAGTTAACATGCATCTTCTGTGTCCTGCAAAATTTGGCATGTATTTGATATATCATAAATTAAATGGTAAACATGACTATCTCTTTGTAGTTTCTAATCTATTTCTATAGACCATAATTGTTGAATGCTTAATTAATTCATTAGAAAAAAATCATTGAAAATCTACCCAAGTTAATCTTAATATAGTTGATTAGTGAAGCAAAAATGTTCAAGGGTATTTTATATGTAAACAAGAATAATTTTATTTTTGCAAATAAAAGGAGGCTGGAACGTGATCCTCTTGAAAGTTACTTGGTTTTTAATGTAAAAACAATATTGGGGTAGGTACCTGGGTGGCTCAGTCAGTTAAGTCTGTGCCTTTAGCCTAGGTCATGATTCTGCAGTCTGGTGATAGAGCCAGACATAGTGCTCCCCACTCAGTGGGGAGTCTGCTTCTCTCTCTGACCTTCACCCTGCTTGTGCTCTCTCTCTCTCACTCAAATAAATAAAATATTTTTTAAAAAATTAAAATAAAGAGCAATATCAAAGGAGTGAGAAAAAAGTGGGTCTTAGTGTTGACTTTTGTTACTAAGTAAATGTATATTATTGAACTGATAAGCCCCTTAGTTTTATTATGTGTAAACGAGAGAATTCAACAATTTCCAAAATTCATTCTGCCTGTTAATTTTTGATTATTCAATACAAACACTTTCCTAAAAAGTATCCTTTTTAGTTTCTTACAACTGAAAACAAAACAAAACAAAACACTTTTCAATTACATTAGACCCTTCAGCAGGAAAAGAAAACCTAAATGGAAATTGCTTATCAAAAATATGAGCAGGGACTGCAACATTCTATGAGAGGTGGCACTTCCCTTCCAGAGAAATGAAAAGCAGCTCAGGCTCTCATTTTTAAAGAAAGGTGGTATGCCACAACCTCAAAGCCAACTTTTGAAGTTTTGAAATCCCTTCATTTTGCGAGCCTCCCACCAAAAAACACAGCAATCTTCTCCAGGAACTATAGCAGCAGGATGTGTCTAATTCACTAACATAGAACAGAAAAAATAAATGTGCATGGGACTGTGTACACTGAATGACACACTTCATGCTGCCTTATGCACTCTGCTGGCTGCCATGAGACCCTATAATCTCAGGTGGTAGAAATGGGAGAGAATAATATTTTTAAAAGATCTTGAAATTCATCCCCACAATATATTTTGTATTTATAATTAAGGCTTTAAACAAAGCTATTTAAATTTGCCACATCATTGTATTCTCATTAGGCATATCCATATATGGCATATCCAATCATTTTTATGCTGAAAATTCCCAGTTTAAAGCAAAGGGTGGTGAAACGTATATTTAAATATCTTTCTGCTGCCTGAGTCTGGATTCCTTTCCAGATCATTAATGCTTCCTGGAGAAGAAAAAAGAGGAGTTAAAAAAAAAAATCTTTTGGAAGGTGTTTTTGTAATTAGGGTAAAATACAAAGTTTACAGTACTCCAAAGACAAGTGAAAGGACCAGTTCAAAACTGAGGAAGTAACACAATTCATTAAAACCAAACCTCAGCCCCTTACACTGCAGCTTCTTGCTCAGTATTGTGTTGAAATTTCCTGGAGGTCTCTTGAAGCAGCCTCCCAGAACCCTTGTTTAGACGGTGGGCCGGAGATTCAAAAGGTTTCTGATAACACCCAACTTAATGATAGTCTTTTGGGATGTCCTGTTTAGATAATGTTCACTAGTTATGTGGTTAATTATAAGCCTTTTATTCCTCACCTTGATACTGCCCCTACTTCTCTTTCCTATACACACATGTACACACACACACACACACACACACACACACAACTTTGTTAAATATAAAAGTGTGGCTATATTGGAAAAAGTCTTACAATGAAAAATTTTAAATATGTGGGTTTTTTACTATTTTATTCACCACTAACTAGGTATGATATTTTTATACAAGTAAACCATCTCTCTGAGACTCCTTTCCTCCCTTCAAAAGGGAAAGATATTTTACATTTCCTCATTGGGGTGTTGTGAGATGTGGCTGACAGTACTGCATGGCGTTACAACAACCTCGACTCCAAGCACTCGTGCCATAGAGGAGAAAAAAGACAGTGACTCATGGTCTCCAGATACAAATATAAAGATAGCTGAGTTTTCCAAATTTATTTCTTTAAAGATCATCTCTCTTGAGGTAGCAGTAAAATACTTCCATAGTTTAATAAGTAAAATCTACTGTAAAATACTAGTAAATACTAGTCAATTTTATTTTGATGACTCAAGATTTGTTGTGCCCAGGAATCATAATGGTGACTGTTAATCTTTCTTTTATAATCCTGCAAATGTCCAATGGAGATTGGACTGAATATGTCTGGAATCCAAGTCACATGTTGAGAAATATTTCTCTATCACTATATAATGCGCACTTTTCCCCCCTTGTATTGATTTCTTTCCTCTGAAGATCTTGTGTTTTCAAACCAGGTGAGAATAAGATTTTCAAACAATGTAAGACTTGGCATATTAAAAGACATGTCTTAAATGTTATTAGGCTTTCCTTAATGCTGTCAGAACCAAAATGTATACAATGACTACTTGTTGGTATTGGAAAGAAATCAATGCAAAATTATGGTTTTTGAATGAAGGAAGCATTGAGGATTAGAACCATGTGCATTCCAGCTTTCCTCCAAAGTCATTTTCCAATTTCTATGTTGCTACATAGAACCCAGGATGGCAGAGGCAGCTTCATGAGGAAAAGGAAAAGAGAAGGAGTTCTAAAGTGCCCAAGTGGTTAGATGAGTAGGGGAGGAATGAGAGACATAGACAAGGAGCCTCAAAGGTATCATACAAATTGGGTCCTTGGCCAACTCTTAAACTGTGAATGCAAAGATTTGAGCAGACCTGACTTAGAATAGCTTCTGAAATGTGGAGATCCTGGCAAAGTGCGGAGAAGCCAAACACTACTTGGGAAATGAAAGATGACATTTGTCCCAGCTACAGGGGAAAGAATTTGATGAATAACCTGAGCTTTAGCTTGAGACCCAATAAGATCATTTTATAAAAAGTAAGAACCAGTTCCTTGGAATAAGGACAAACCAGACATAGTGCCTTCAAAAAGCCTAAAACAAAACCTCAAAAGGATCAGAAAAATGTGCTTGGGTTCAACTGCTTGCTAGTACAGAAAAAAAAAAAAATAGTAAAAGAGAAAGAGACCCAGAGATGATCCAGATGACGGAATTAGGATAAAGAAGACTTCAAACTAACTCTGATTAATATATTTTTTAAAATCTGAGTAAAATATGTGAGGTTATTTATTAATTGAATTGATCTGACAGTAGATTAGATATAGCAGAATAGTTAGTGAATTCATTGGCAGGGTAATAAAAATTATACATACTAAAGCAAAGAGGGAAAAAATAATAAAAAAAAGAAATAAAGCAATACATATATGGGACATAATCAAATAGTTGAATTGTAGTTGTTTCTCAGAAGGAGAAGATAACATAGGAATGAAGCAATATTTGGAGAAGTGCTGGTCGAGAATTTTTTTAATCAGAAGAAAGCTAGCAACTTACAAGTTAAAAAGCTTAGTAAAATCTAATTTGGAGGGGCACCTGGTGGCCCAGTTGGTTAAACGACTGCCTTTGGCTCAGGTCATGATCATGGAATCCCAGGACAGAGTCCTGCATCAGGTTCCCCACTCCGTGGGGAGCCTGCTTCTCCCTCTGACCTTTCCCCTCTCATGCTCTCTCTCACTTTCTCTATCTCTCAAATAAATAAATAAAAATAAGATCTTTAAAAAAACCAATTTGGAAATTAAGAAGATAACTACATCTAGGCATATCATAGTCAAATCCTGAATGTCAAAGACAAAGGGAATATCTTTTTAAGTAGTCAGAGAAAAAAAAGTCATCTTCAAAGGAAAAACAATGGTTTTTAAAGAAGGAGCTGGATATTTTTATGCTTACATATGAATTTGAGGATGAATTTTACCTCCTTGTGAATTTTATTTTCATTGAAGATTAAGTCGAAGAAAATTTACAAATTGACTATTCTACGTCCTTCTTTACTTAGCCATAAAAAGTCGTAGGTACAACTTGACATGTGATTTTTAGGTGTTATTAATTTCTGGGTAACTGTAGGAAATAGCATCTTCTAGTTTAGTTTGGAATAGATCAGAAAAAGGAATTTTACTATTTTTTTGGCAGAAAATCAATTTGTAATTATAGAGTGAATATGTAAAGAGTCATTTATAAGGGGGAAACAGATAAAGAATGCTAATGTTGGTGAATGAATATGTCTGTATATATAAATCAGTCGGGTCAAAGTTGAATTGCATCCTAGAGACTGTGGTAGAAACTCCCTAGTTATGTTTCTATACTTGGAAAATGTTAATTTTATGACTATAAAGCCCTGTGTTTGTTGTGTCCCTCAGACCATCTGACAGCCTGCCAACTTTCTGTGGAATGTTCACATATTCCTCCTCCTCATACTGTTCCACCCACTAATCAACCTAGTAGACACAAAATATATAGTACCAGAAAAAAAAAAATCTAGATTCTTTATTAGTTTACTTGCAGCTTATTGAAGAAAGCTTGCGTTCTGAAGCCTGGAAGTTATCTCCCTCTCACTGAGGTGTATGACATTGGAAAAGCCATATACCCTATTTAGGCTTCAGATTTTTTTTTTAAATCTATAAAATGATACTATCTTTTTTATGGGACTTTTATAAAAGCAAAAGTAATAAAATACACAATGTTCCTAGCCTTCAGTAGTCGTCCTTTCTTCTACTTTCTAAGTATTTGCCAAGGAAAGAAATGAAGTGTTCTGTCAAAATCCATGAATACAATCTGCAATGCTTCTGGTCACATTTCTCTAATTTTGGTAGTTATAGTGTCAAACAGGAGAGAGTCTAATACCCACCCAAGATACTTCAATATAAATGTTTCTACCTTATTCTGTTTGGCTGGAATATCGAAGAAGGAATGTTGTAAAGCTAAAATACAATGTTTAAAGGAAAATTTTAAAAGAAAAGTTTTCTATCAAACGAGGTTCTGGAGCTTTATTACCCATTAAGCCAGGGTAAACAACACATTTTATCTCGTATCCCAGATGACAGCAAATGTTTATTATCTAACTTCCCTGTGGAAAATAGATTCCGTTGGGACAGAGCCTCCCCACTTGTTCATTGATGCATCTCCAGGATCTAGAACCATGTTTGCCACACAGGTAATAATTTGTTGAATAAATGCATGGAAGTTCTGAGTGATATTTGCAATAATTTAATGAGAACTTAGATTACCTAAAATTAGAAGAGATGTTCAAAAATAGTATGAAATTTTAACAATAGGAATCATTAGAATCTGGACCACGTAATATAAAAGCAACAAGTTTTAAGTGTATAATTAGCCTGTATTAGCACAGAGCACAATGACTGAAATTCATATTAATGGACCTGATTCATCAAAAATGTTGAATTAAATTAAGTATGTTTAATGTTTAAAAATCAGAGAAATAAACTTTTTTAAGGAATTCTGTAACAGCTAACTTTTTAAAAAAATTCAAGTTTAGCTACTTTAGTAAAAAATCTTCAGTCAACACATGTGACTTATTAATGTCAGATACTTTATTATAAACTTTCTGATTGTGTGTGTGTGCATGGGTGTGTATAAAATATTTCTGAATGCAAAAGGAAATGTCATATAACAGATTTTTTCCCTAAGATAACAAGTTTTCTGATAGTTCTGATGTACTATATACTGATGCTAAACACAATTTAGATCTAATATGGACATTAATAACTGGAGAATTAAAGATATAGTCACTTTGTTTCAAATATTACATGTGCAAATATGCAAATTATATATATTTTTTGGAATGGCAAAAAGTAGAAGTGATCTAAAGGTGCAACGTTAAGGAACAAATCGGATCAAAATCTGATACATCCACACAAAGGAATAGTGCAGCTTAAAATTTAAAAGGCATCTACAAATATATTGTTACTGACAACTGCCTGGTTATAGTCTTAAATAAAATTGCATAGTACTAAACAATGTGTATAGTATGCAATAATTTGCATGAAAACTAACTACAACATATATGAAATGTATACTATATGCTCACATACTTATTTTTCCTTCTACCTGGACTATCTCTGAAGAAAATGATCAAGAAACCAGTAACTCCGGTTGTTTCTGGGTACTGAGGCAAGTTTAGTCTTCATTCCATACCTCCGATAATTTCTTCTAGGTTGTACCATGTATGTGTATTACTAAACCACATGTTTCTAATGTCCCATGTTTCTGAGCCCACATCTGGGTTCATCTGAAGCTTCCTGTATGTTTATTAGAGTAGGCTGACAGCTTTACACCCAGGCACCTGTATGTTTCTGCTGCTGTGGCTAAAGTCTTGCTCCAGCTCATGAGAACCATGCCAAGAACACTCAGAATGGCAGCCCAACTCCAATCATGTGATCATTACCTTTTCAAAAATTGTAAAAAAAAAAAAATTACATTTGAAGAGGTAAATAGAACTTAAAACATAGGAATATTTTAAAAGTATGGATAAAGAAGATGTGGTATATATACACAATGGAATACTATGCAGCCATCAAAAGAAATGAAATCTTGCCACTTGCGATGACATGGATGGAACGAGAGGGTATCATGCTTAGCAAAATAAGTCATTCGAAGAAAGACACTTGATCTCCCTGATATGAGGAAATGGAGATACAACATGGGGAGCTAAGGGGGTAGGAGAAGAATAAATGAAACAAGATGGGATTGGGAGGGAGACAAACCATAAGTGACTCTTAATCTCATGAAAAAAACTGAGAGTCGCTCCCAGCAACCCTCAGTTTGTTGGCAGAGGGGGGTGAGGTTATGGACATTGGGGAGGGTATGTGCTATGGTGAGTGCTGTGAAGTGTGTAAACCTGGTGATTCACAGACCTGTACCCCTGGTGGTACAGGTACCCCTGGGGATAAAAATATATGTTTATAAAAAATAAAAAATTATATTAAAAAATATATATATATTATATGTTTATAAAAAATTTTAAAAAAATTTTTAAATAATAATAAAAGTATAAGATACAAACCTCAAAGTATACATTTGAATCTATTAATACATGAAAACGTTTCAAGCTTATACATTAAATTAATGAAAACACTGTACACAATTTCTTGAAAAATCAAAATAGAACATAATAAGGAATGATATTATATTTTTTAAGATGTTATTTATTTATTTGTTTGTTTGTTTGTTTGTTTGAAGAGAAAGAGCACATGTGCATGGCACAGGAGTGTGGGTAGTGCTGGGAGGAGCAGAGGGGAGGGAGAGGAAAAAGTGGAAAATTTTTTTTTTTAAGATTTTATGTATTCATTTGACACACAGAGAGAGTTCACAAGTAGGCAGAGAGGCAGGAAGAGACAGAAAGGGAGGGAAGCAGGCTCCCTGCTGAGCGGAGAGCTCCATATGGGGCTTGATCCCAGGACCCTGAGATCATGACCTGAGCCAAAGGTAGAGGCTTAACCCACTAAGCCACCCAGGTGCCCCCAAAAGTAGAAAATCTTAAGTGGACTCTAAGCTGAGTGTGGATCTCAGGGCTAGGATCTCACGATCCTGAGATCATGTCCTGAGCCAAAACCAAAAGTCAGACAACATACTGAGCCACCCAGGCACCCCAAGGAATGCTATTTTAGAATTTACAGTAATGTCCCATTCTTAAAGGTCTACAAAACCATTATGTAATTTGTACTTCAAATAAATGGGAGTCACTAAGGAGTTCATAACTTTTATAAAACATTTGTATTCCATTCAAGATGTGTCTGCAATTTCAACTTCCAAAAAATGGATATAAATGAAACTAGAAATCTGATTACATTAAAGTAAAAAACAATATTTTAAAGCTTACAATGGAATGCTTTCTATGCCAAGTTATTTGCTTTGTTTCCTTGACTTAGGCTGAATTATCAAGAAAAAAAATGAGTGAAAAATGAGGGCTAATTGGAGTAGGAGATTTTTTTTTTAAAAGATTTTATTTATTTATCAGAGAGAGAGAGGGGGAGAGAGTGAGCACAGGCAGACAGAATGGCAGGCAGAGGCAGAGGGAGAAGCAGGATCCCTGCTGAGCAAGGAGCCTGATGTGGGACTCGATCCTAGGACGCTGGGATCATGACCTGAGCAGAAGGCAGCTGCTTAACCAACTGAGCCACCCAGGCATCCCTGGAGTAGGAGATTTTAATTATTTTAAAATCTATATATCTAAGGCAGATATATTTCAATTATATAGAAATAATCTGACATTTACCACTATATCCACCTCTTAGATTAAGCAGACATTAATATTTTGTCAAATTAACATTAAAATTATTTTTGCATTTTTAAAAAGAGCAAAAGTTACAAACTTAGATAAAGTCCTCCCCTCCATTCTTTCTCTCTTCCTTAAAGTTGGTGTGCTACGCTTTCTTGTTTGATTTCATACTTTACTGTATGTGAACACTATCTATAATTTGTTTTTTTTCACATATACATAAATATTATTTTACCATGATATGCTTTTTTGATATTATTCTATTGATGTTTATCTAAATAAATGTATATATATTTCTTTAATTTCAACATACATAATTTTCTATCATATAAATAAATGAGTCCAATATATGACTAACGTTAGCCTAAATTTTTGGTGTTTTGGTTAAACTTCTGTTTAGTTTTTGGATCATATTTACTTGGCAAATCTAGTACTACATGTGAGGTATCTTTTCTTCTTGGTGGTGCATACTGTATTTTCTCCAAATAACATTGATAATTTTCAATCTACAGGCTATAAAATATATTCACATGACATTGAATAGTAGTATCAAGAGATGATCATATAAATGGCACTCGATGTAGCTGCAAAAGCTTCTATAATTTGTTTTAATTTGGGTTCTGTTCATTTTTTTTTTTCTAAAGATTTTATGTGTCCGGTTGAGAGAGAAAGAGCACAAGCAGAGGGAGAATCAGGCTCTCTGCTGAGCAAGAAGCCCAGTGCTGGACTCGATCACAGGACCCTGGGATTATGACCTGAGTCAAAGGCAGAGGCTTAACTGACTGAGCCACCCAGGCAAACTTTTTGTTCTGTTCATTCTTATGGTGACTCTGTATATTTTTGGAGAGATATTTTCCCAGGATAAATAGAAGAGAACTGGTGTCTTCAAAGACCTAAATACAGATCTGACTTTTTTTTTTTTTTTTTTTTTGTCTTTCTTCTTTATGCTTTGATATGGGTTTGCTTTCATTGATGCAATTTCTCCTTGGTAGGTAACTACTCCCTGGAACCCATGAATCAGCAAATAGGAACCTCTGAGAAAAGCATATTGAACACAATTTTTAGAATATTTTATTTATTTATTTGAGAAAGAAACAGAGAGAGAGCATGCCACACATGAAAAAGGAAGGGGCAGGGGTGGGGGAAGGAATCTCAAGCAGACTCCACCCTGAATGTGGAGCCTAGTGTGGGTTTGTTCTCAGGAGCTTGAGATCATGCCCTGAGCTGAAATCAATAATCAGGAGCTTAACTGACTGAACCACTCAGGTGCCCTCTGAACAGAGTTCATTAAAACATCACTAAAAGAACACCTTCTGCAGGGGTGTTCACTAAAGAATGTTTAAAGAAAGTTGAATGGGAAAAAAAAAGCTATGGAAAATCTCTGGGAAACTTTATAGTAATTCCCATTACTCCTTCTTGTGCCCCATGCTCCAGTAATTGTCAGGATTCAAATTCAATTATGAGATGAACTTATAAAATCTGCTGCATATTTGAGGGGAATACAGTAAATATCTTGGAATTAATGAATAAAAGAATGTTCATATTATGATTTTATTTCTGATATGCCTGGACCTGTGAAACCTATTTTCACTCTCATGTTTAAGGAAATGTGACAAATTGAAGAGTGCTGAGTTTTGAAGCTTACATTTATTGAATGGAATATTTGGGACAAAATTTGCATTGCTGTCTTTTAAAAAAATAGGGGGTGATAACCCTATTTCTTTTTTTTTTTTTTGAAGATTTTATTCATTTATTTGACAGACGAGGTCACAAGTAGGCAGAGAGGCATGCACAGAGAGAGAGGAGGGAGGAAGAAGGCTCCCTGCTGAGAAGAGAGCCCAATGCGGGGCTCGATTCCAGGACCCTGAGATCATGACCTGAGCTGAAGGCAGAAGCTTAACCCACTGAGCTACCCAGGTGCCCCGATAATAACCCTATTTCAAGCTTGAATGGTATGATTGCCATTGCCCCCTTTGGAAATAGGAATAACACCTACTTGTTCACTCATACATTTCTTCATGCAGCTGTGTATTGATTCTTTATGGAGTGCCATACAAGTATGTTATGTAGAGGTGATTCAAAGGAGAATAAAACACACAGTCCCTGGTTTCACAGTCTACTGGGAAAGAAAGACTTTTTTTTTTTTTTAAATTTATTTGAGAGAGAAAGTGGAGTAGAGAGGAGGGGCAGAGGGAGAGAGAGAGAGGGAGAAGCAGACTCCCCACAGAGCAGAGAGCCCAATGTGGGGCTCAATCCCAGGACCCTGGGATCATGACCTGAGCTGAAGGCAGATGCTTAACCAACTGAGCCACCAAGGTGCCCCAAAGATGAACATTTAAAAAAAATTTTAAGATTTTATTTATTTATTTGAGAAAGAGAGAGAGACATTGAGAGGGAGCATGAGAGACGAGAAGGTCAGAGGGAGAAGCTGACTCCCGTGGAGCTGAGATCTCTTCGATGCGGGACTCCATCCCTGTACTCCAGGATCATGACCCGAGCCAAAGGCAGTTTCTTAACCAACTGAGCCACCCAGGTGCCCTAATAATATTTTCTTAATAAACTCTTTCTTACTGAAAGAAAGAAATTAAAAATAAATAAATATGGTTTTCTTGAGGCACCTGAGTGGTTCAGTCTGTTAAACGTTTGACTCTTGATTTTGGCTCAGGTCACGATCTCAGTGTCGTTGATATAGAGCCCTCAGAGTCTCTCTCTCCCTCTCTTGCTGCCTCCCATCCCCACAGATGTGCATAGCCTCTCTCAAATAAATAAATAGAATCTTTAAAAAATGTTTTCATAGTCATAATAATAGAGGAATGTATGAACAAGAGATTTATAAGAGATTTAGGTACAAAGTAAATGGCATTCAGTTTTCCCTCCCAAAGAACAAAGTGAAACGAGACATTTCTCAAAGTGTTGTCTGTTAGAGGCTTTGTGGTTTCTATCAAATTTATGTAAAAAACAACTCGGCAATGAAGGAAGGTAAAAAATAGGTCAGCACTGCCCATTTTTATGAGTCAAAAATATCAGTCTTTAAGAATAAAAATACCTTCAAATTTTAAATATTTAACAAAATTTCTGAGATTGCCTCAAACTTCTTCAGCTGAGCCATGAAGCTTTGTTATTCCATAGTATCTGAAGCCCAGACATGGCAACAATGGGTACCAAGTGCTTCCCTCTTTTCTTCTTACTGTTTACCAAAACATGGAGGCCTCTGAATATTAGGTACTACTGATTTGACTAGTCAATTTCATCTGCTATTTCCTTAAATGTGTCTTGTTTTAAACAAATCTTCTGCATTTAAGCTCAAAATACAAAATGTAAATCAGAGAGGAAAAAGTCATCCTTTTCAGAAAGACCAAATCTTTGCTTTACTTGACTATTCTGTATTCTAGTGCATCAAAATGTGATGAATTCTTTAAAAAAGATTATTCAGCATTTTTAGAAAATGTCTATGGTATGAAGTGGGGTCTAAGTGTATTTTAAAGGACTAAGATTCATACCGCATTTCACTGATATAGAAGGGGAAGCTAGCAGAGTGGGCTGTATACACGGGTTCTTGAGTCTTCTTTAATGGGTTTGAAACCAGACTTCTCCCACTTACTAACAGTGTGAAATTGGACCAGTCACTTTCACCCTGTTGTGCTTCCGTCTCCTGTCTATAAAATGAGAGCAACAATAGTATTTCCTTCATAATATTGTCCTGAGGATTAAATAAGGTTGTGATGTAAAGTGCTTAGGATACTGCGTGGCAATAATGCCTGGCACATAGTAAATATTCACTAACATCAGTTATTCTTACAATCTCTGCTCTTTTTGCTGCTGCTAGTGTAGTAAGTATCAGGGAACAGAAACAAAGTCTTCTACATAAGAAAAGTAAAGATATCTTCAAATTCCTTAAATTGTATCACTTTCTTCTGGTGTATGAGAAGAGCAAACTTATTTGAAAATATTGCTGGCATCACAGGTGGTTTGCATAAGTGAATATTAATGTTTTCAAGAAAGTGTTTTTTTTTCCCCTTTTCTTCTCCATGTACTCTTATCCTAGAGTTTAATTTTTCACTTAGTTCACACATTCTGAGAAAGCACGAATACTAACATTTCGCATTAATTTTAAATGTGAAGTTTTAACTATATGTTAACTAACTGGAATTTAAATAAGAACTTGAAACAAAAAAAGAAAAAAAGAAAGAAAGTGTAACAGGCTAAGGAAAAAATAATTATGACTGAATGTATATTTGATCTCAATGCCATTTGAGGTAAATACTTAGGATGTTATTTATTTAAGATGGTATACTAACGCCCTTGAGCTGACTTTCTCTCTATAGTATATTATCTAGCAACTTGTATGGTTCCTGAAAATTCAGCCCTATTTCTAATGCACACTTATTATTTTTATTTGTTTAAAGACTTTATTTTGTTTGAGAGAGAGAGATGGAGAGCGTGAGAGAGAAAACAAGCAGGTCAAAGGGCAGTGGGAGAGGGTGACGCAGACTCCCCACTAAGCAGGGAGCCCAATGTGGGACTCAATCCCAGAAACCTGAGATGGTGACCCGAACTGAAGGCAGATGCCTAACTGACTGAGTTACCCAGGGGCCCCTCTAATGCATGTTTAAACAGGAGGTAGAAATGTATATACTGGCTTATGCTTAGCCAAGAGCTTGAAAAGTCAAGGAAGGGGGCACTTAAGCATCAGACTCTTGGTTTCAGCTCAGGGCATGATCTCAGGATTGTGAGATTGAGCCCACCACACTGGGTGTGGAGCCTGCCTAAGACACTCTCTCTGCTCCTGTTCACTCTCTCTCTCCCTTAAAAAAAAAAAAAAAAAAAAAAAAAAAGTCAAAGAAGTAAAGTCAATCAATTATAACTAAGGCATAACAAAGAGTTTTCTTGTTTGATAGAGATTTTAATACATAGTTTAAATGATTACTAAAATTTAGCAGTATTTGAGAGATTATGAGTCACTGAAGTAAGCAGATGGAGTTTTAGGTGTGCATTGGAATCATTAGGCCACCCTAGACGTTATGTTTTATGTTTAAGGGGAGTTTTAAAATTGTTTATGTGATACAGTTACAAGTATTCTATCACTTTTCACCCTTCAGTGTACATTCTACCTTTTGTCCTTGTTTCCATCATCTTTATCTCTGGATCTCTGGCAGGGAAATGTATTTGCTTTCTCAGACAGAAACTCCAGGCTGTTCTTTTAGTTGTAAATATGTCATAAATACTCCCTCATTTTCTTGCCTTCCCAACTTTTCTGTTTTCTGGGGGTTTTTTGTTTATTTGCCTGTTTTTAAACATCCCTTTTTTTTTTTTTTAAACATCTCCTCCCATCACTTCCCACCTTCTCTTCCACTCCTGGGGAGGACAGGGGGGAAGATGTCAGCCTCAGAGCCTAAGAGAGCTGAGGAGGAGAAGCACAGCACAATGTCCCAGCGCCTGAGGGAATACTAAGGAGACACTGAGGTCCAAGGTGTGCCACAGACACCTTGTAAAAGTTCCCTCATCAACAAAGTAGACAGGCACAGACACCAGACACAGATATGATGTGAAAAGACGACAAAAATGAAAGCCAATATAGTTTTGATTGGGGAGAAATTGGGCAGATAAGTAAGTATATTGAGGATTGTGGAAGTCAAGTTTCTTAGTGTTTGAGAAGGAAGTAGAAGTCATGAAAAGATAAAGAGCTGAAAAGAATCTTGGTCTACTGAATGGAAATGGGAAATATGGGAAAGACTAGCATGAACTCATAGATTGCATTTATACATACACACACAGAAATAACAATGGCTGCAGATGTATATGTATGTGTACGTATGTATATAGAGAGCCTGTTTTGTTATCATGGTAGTTCTATTCCATAAAATTGTTGTGAACACGGAATTAGCAAACACTGAGCCATCACTCCTAGGGACAACACTGTTGGGTTCCTGCAAACTTCTGGTCACATTTTCATTAGCTGGTCAATGTTGGTTTGTTTTTTTTTTAAAGATTTTATTTATTTATTTGACAGAGAGAGATCACAAGTAGACAGAGAGGCAGGCAGAGAGAAAGAGAGAGAGAGAGAGAAGCAGGCTCCCTGCTGAGCAGAGAGTCCGATGTGGGACTCCATCCCAGGACCCTGGGATCATGACCTGAGCTGAAGGCAGCGGCTTAACCCAGTGAGCCACCCAGGCACCCCTGGTCAATGTTGTTTTATGTGTGTGTCTATTTAAGGACAACTTGTGTAATATATATAGTCAATTCATGGCCAATGCCATTAGAATTCATTAAGCTTATCTAACACACATATTTACTCCATAAGGCACATTGCAGACTTCTTGCTCTTAGGAACAATAGGCAGTAACTCAGCACTACCCTTGGTGGTCATTTTAAACAGCAACATTACCAAAAAAGCAAAATGCAAAAAAACAGAGCATTAAAGAAATTGCAAAAAAGACACTCGTTAACAGTACAGTGTCATTGAAATAAGAAGACAGAGCATTGCCTCGTTCGATCTCAGCCAGGAACGTGTGTGTAGGGCAACTCAATTTTTTTTTTACCATTTTATGCATTCCATGAATGAAGAAAAAGCACCCAGGTGTTGATTTGGAGGTTGCAAATAAATTTTAAGAAGTCAGACAAATTACAAAAATGGAACCCTTCAATAACTAGGGTCAACTATGTATCTATGTCTCTATACACGTACCTGTTTCTTAGTTCTGTCTATTGCAAAGGTTGAGAAGCACGGAGCACACACAGTGCCAGGAAATTAGTGTCTAAATAGCATCCTCTACTTAAAGAACCAGGGAGCTTTTCAGAATTCACTGATTTCAGGACTTGCACAAGAAAGTACAAATTGACCTGGAATAATGTATTAAGCAAAAGAATAAGGAATATTCAAATAGTAATGGAACATAGGAAAAGAACACAGGAATCAGCTTAAAGGGGTTCCCACTAAGTTTAGGATAATATCAGGATTAAAAAAAATGAGTCTCAGGCTGCTACCCACTGAATAAAATAAAAATCCATTAAGCTAAATAGATATGTATGTGCAAATATACGTGTGTGTATGTAGGAAGAGCTCCTGCTCACACAGAAAAACCAACTAATAAATGTAGAAAAATGACAGAAATGATATAGTTACCAATGGGCAGTCAGCATAGTGGTAGCTGATAGATATGGAAATCATCAGTGGATTCTAAGGGTGGTGGGAAAATGTTTGATGAAGAAGAGGATATTAACACAATATAATAATATTTTCACAAAACATTAATCAAAACTTCATATTACTCAAAGACTTTTCCAATAAATATAAAATAATTTTCTTGGCATTTAAGCTTTTTTTTAGCATATGGTAGTTAGCGCTGTTTGTTATTTTTTTAATTTAATTTAATTTTTTCAGTATTCCAAGATTCATTGTTTATGCACCACACCCAGTGCTCCATGCAATATGTTCCCTCCTTAATACCCACCACCAGGTTCATCCATCTCCCCACCTCCATCCCCTCTAAAACCCTCAGTTTGTTTCTCAGAGTCCCCAGTCTCTTATGGTTCATCTGCCCCTCCGATTTTCCCCCCCTTCATTTTTTCCTTCCTTCTCCTAATATCCTTCATGCTATACTTTATGTTCCACAATTAAGTGAAACCATATGATAATTGACTTTCTCTGCTTGACTTATTTCACTCAGCATAATCTCCTCCAGTCCCGCCATGTTGATACAAAAGTCAGGTATTCCTCCTTTCTGATGGCTGAGTAATATTCCATTGTATATATGGACCATATCTTTATCCATTCATCTTGAAGGGCGTCTTTGTTCTTTCCACAGTTTGGTGATTGTGAACATTGCTGCTATGAACACTGTGGTGCATGTTCCCCTTATTTTCACTATGTATCTTTGGGGTAAATACCTAGTAATGCAGTTGCAGGGTAGTATGCATAGGGTAGTTCTGTTTTTAGTTTTTTGCGGCATCTCCACATTGTTTTCAAAAGTGGCTTCACCAACTTGCATTTTCACTAACAATGTAAGAGGGTACCCCTTTCTCCACATCCTCCCCAACATTTGTTGTTTCCTGTCTTGTTAATTTTTACCATTCTAACTGGTATAAGGTATTATCTCAATATGGTTTTGATTTGAGTTTCCTTGATGGCTAATGATGATGAACATTTTGTCATGTGTCTGCTAGCCCTTTGTATGTCTTCTTTGGAGAAGTGTCTGTTCACATCTTCTCCCATTTTTTGACTTGATTATCTATTTTTTTGGGGTGTTGAGTTTGAGGAATTCTTTCTAGATCTATAAAAATTTAAGTTTCTTTGGTGATGAATCAATGATTATTTTTTATATTTCTTTATATCAATATTCTTGTGCTGAAGTCACATTTTATTCAATGCTTTAATATATATGTATATTTTTTTCTTCCAACTAGATTGTAACTACCTGGAAGACAAAAACATGTCACATTCTCTGTAGGTATTGTTCTCAACAACAATCATAACTAGATATACTAACTGTTGCTGGACCACCACCACCCTTATGATCATCAAAGTCTTTATCACAATGGATACCCATTCATTTGTTAAGCAAAGAACCTTGCTGTTGTATTGGGAAAAGCAGCCCCATGTTTTTTAGGACTATTTGTCATGGCCATTCCAGAACTATGGTTCCCTTGGTCTTTTCCATTTCAACCCATGACTTTATTACATACACCACTGTTCATTTCTCAGAGCTGAGTCCTAGACCCAGCCAGGATAGCCATGTAGTTTTTGAGTCTTTTAAAACTGAAACAGGGGTGCTCCCAAACTGGTAAATGTTTCCAGATATAAGATCTGAGAGTCACCGAATATACATCCCTTAATGCATGGAAAACTCCAGAGTGAGAGATTGCTAAACAATATCAAAGATATAGGTGGATGAAAGAAGAGATGGATTCCTACAGTGTCTGAAATTCTTGTCTAATTGAAGTTAAGGCCCAGCTGCTTCCCTATCCTTCCATGATTTGGTGACATCACTTCTTCATTTACTTTGCAAATTAATACATTTCCTCTTCCTAAGCAGTTGAGCCTCTGTCATTTGCAAAAATAAAGTTCTGGTTTTAAAAACTTATCTTTATCCCCCTCATCATACTTACCAAATGGAACAACATTATCAGTTATTTTTGAGGTAATAAATTCTGCAGAATGAATCTCCTGTCTTTCTGTGTACATACAGAAAATACCTATACTTGGAGGTGCGCCTGGCTGGTTCAGTGGGTTAAAGCCTCTACCTTCAGTTCAGATCATCAAGCCCCGCATTGGGTTCTCTGCTTAGCAGGGAGTCTGCTTCCCCGTCTCTTTCTGCTTGCCTCTCTGCCTACTTGTGATCTCTGTCTGTCAAATAAATTTTTTTTAAATCTTAAAAAAAAGAAAGTACCTATGCATTGGAATATTTTTATACATACTATGTAAAAATGTAAAATAGTTACTTTTCCTGGACAAAGATACAACATTTAAAGAGATTTTACAGAAAAGGAGTAGAAAATTAACAATCTGCAAAAGTAGAAAATTAGCAATCTGCAAAAATGTCTTCCTGTTGGAATCTAAAACATGCCAAGACTCTATGAACCTGTTTTTCACAGTCTTTATTTGACAAAGATAGAAACATAAAAGATGCTGTAACGAGTTCATTCTTTAATTATGTCTCCGAGAGATTTGTGATGTGTTATTTTACTGCTTATGAAGCTTGCATTAGTTTTCACAATGTATAAAATCTTGAAGAATACAAAAATTTCCGCAAAACCATCTCCAATTTCATTTTCAGTAAACCAAATCTTAAGTGCCAGACAATATAAATTAATCATTAAATCTAAATGTCTGTAACATATTGGTGGGGCAAGTTGTAAATGAAAGAGAAGAGAAAATAAACAGGGAAATAAAACAGAAATAATCCTAAAATGCAAATAGTAAAAACTTATATAAAACATATTGCTCTGTATCATGGATTCATCCCCTGCCAGCTTAGTGATCTTGCAAATTACCAAATCTATCTGCCTCAACACTGTCATTTGTAAATAGAAACAGTAATATTACCAACCTTATAGTGTTATTGTGAGCATTAAATATGATAATACATGTAAAATTTTAAGAATACTACCTAGCAAATATTACATTTTCATTTTAGGAATATGAAAATAATTATGCAATAATAATCAAATTATATCATAAAATATAAATTATTTAAAATTTTGTTTTATTTATAAATTATTTGTATTTTGAAAGATCACTAGATTTATATTTAATAAGATCATTTTTGTTTATTATGCTACTATTCTTTTAAATTTGATTATTAAAGTGATCTCAGGGATTAAAGTTTGCTTCATAAGTTAAAACATTGGTTCTCAGATGCCTAAATATGGTCTGTCATTTGTGCCTTATATACATTTCAGTATTTGGGTGCAATTGGTTATAAAATGAAATTCACAGACTAATATCTAGCTGTCTGTTGCTCTCTGCCAAAGAAAAGAGCACCTCTAAACATTTATGTGATAGAATCTACTCATAATTAGCTTTGTACAAATTCAGGATCATTTAGCATTCATCAAGGGGCAATTTACTGATTTATAAGAAAGCATTTCACTGATACTAAAAACTGGAATCAAAGTGTTAATGTACTGTATTTACTAGTTTTGTGTCTTGAACAGGAGGCACATGTATTTTCATTTCCATGCCTAAAAAAAGTTGAAAAACTTCATTTATTATTGGCTGTTCATGCATTTCATTTTGTGAAGTGCTTAATTAAGTTACTGTTCAATTCCTATTGGCTTGTCTGTCTTTTTTGCTTGTTCATTTATAGAAGTCTGTGTGTCTCTATGTCTATCTGGTATTATTTATCTATCGTCTGTCATGTGTACAGATTACAAATATCTTTTCCCACTTTATAGTATCTGTTTTCACTTGTTATGGTATCTTTAAAAATAGTCTCAACATTGTCCAGTTTATCATTTTTTTTTCTTTTGGGGTAATCAGTTTTTAAATCTTGTTTAAGAAGTCATTGTGTTCTCAGTATCATGAAGATATGGATCTATGTTGTTTTCAAGAACTTTAGGTACTTCATATTTAGATATATAGTTCATCTTAAATTGATTTTTGCATATGGTGTGACTGTGAAGGAAGAGTCTATCATCTATCTCTTTACCTATTGATAGGTGGATCCATCATCCTATCTACACACACACATATATGCAAATATAAACTGTTACATTATATATACATTATATATTACAGTATATACATTATAATTTGATATATTTTAATATCAAATTGACATGGCACCATTCACTGGGAACACCATACTTTCTTCTTTGTACTTCTGTATCATCTCTGTCATAAATTGTGTTTTAAGTGTGTGTTTCTAGATGATATTATGTTCCTTTTGATAGTTTGTCTACATTTGAATCAATACCACACCAAATTAACAATTATACCTTACTAAGTCTCGAATCTGTATTGTAACACCCCCAGTTTCATTATTCTTTATGATTGTCTTAGCTATTCTTGCCTTTGAACTTGCCTATGAATTTTAGAGTCAATTTATAGTTCACACCCAAAGAACACACACTGTAATTTTAATTTTAAGTGCATAAGAGTATAGAATGATTTTGGAAGAAGCAATATATTAAAAATATTGAATATTCCAAATAGTACACATGGTATAGCTTTCTACTTAGTACTTCTTTTCTTTCATTCAATAATATTTTGTATTTTGTAGTAGAGGGCTCTTGCTTATCTCAACTTATGAGATTTTTTTCTTAGCTAGAGATGTTTGTTAATATTAGCATAAATTGTATAAATTCTAATTTTTTCCATTTTTGTTTTGGGTATACTAAATTATCATTTTTAATCTTGCTGTATTTCTAAATTCATTTGTTAATCTAGAAAATTTTGGGGGTTTCTACACACACCATCAACCTGTGATGAATAATGCCAATTTATTTCCTTTCATCTAATCATTATAAATTTAATTATTTTTCTTATTATATTGCTCTGGCTGTCCAGTGAAATGTAAAATGAAGGCAGTTATAACTTTTTCTCATTCTCCATCTCTAAAAACATGTTTTCATTAATTCAGCACTTAGTATAATGATTTCTTCAGGAAATCATTATCCCATTCAGATTAAGGAAGTACTCCTCTATTCCTGGTTTGTTTATATTTTCATTTTCATTTTTTCTGTAATATGAATTATTATTGCTGAATATTGAATTTTATCAAATTCCATGTATCTAATGCATTAGCATGTAGTGTTGTTAGATTTTACCCAGTGTAATATTTGTCTTATATTTGGGGATTTTGTCCATTTGTATTTTTTAAGGATTTATTTGTTTGTTTGAGGGGGGAGAGGGACAGAGGTAGAAGGAAGGAGAGAAACTCCAGTAAACTCCCCCCTGAGTGAGAAGCCCAGCAAGGGGCTTGATCCTACCACACTGAGATCCAGACCTGAGCAGAAATCAAGAGTCAGATGCTTAATGGACTGTACCACCAAGGTGTACATATTCATATTTAAAATAAGTTCAATATTGAGCTTAAATCTACTATCTTATTATTTGTTCTTTATTTAATACATATATGCTTTTTGTCTCCTTTCTTTTCCTCTTTTGATTTAACCAATGATAATTCATTATTTCTTTTCTACCTTTATTAGCATGTTGATTGTATATCCTTTTGTTATTTGTTCAGAGGTTAACCCAAATGTTACATCATGCATTCCCAATTAGAACCCAATACAAACAATTAATTTAAACACTTCCCTGATTTTTCTAGAGCCTTAAAGTACTTAATCCATTTACTGGCTTCCCTTCTTTTTGTCATTATCTTGCAATTAAATTGTAGGTAATTATTTCAACCCTATGACATTTATTTATTGTTAATATTGCTTTTGCTGTGGTTTTGAATTCAGATTTATTTAAGTTATCTACATATTTAACCTCGAGTGTATTTGAGTTGTAACATTTTGTCTAAAATTCTTTTCCTTTTTTTCTAAAGAATCATTTTAGTATTTCCTTTAGTAATGGTATGTTAGCAAAAAATTCTTTATTTGTTGTTCATTGTTTTCTTTAAGCATTTTAATAATCTCATTGCATTAGATCTGGGCTTCCATTATTGCTACTTAAAAAAAAATTAGTTTGTCATTCTTGTTATTTTGAAGACAACAGATTTTTTTTTCCTGGCTGCTGCTTTTGCTTTCGTTTTTGCATTTTTATCCTGATATGCCTCAGAGTACTTACTTTATGCATATTCCATCTAGGGTTTATAGAGATTCTGAATCTGTACCTTAATTTAGCGTTGGAAAATTCTTGTTGACTTTCAATATCGCTTTGGTACCTTCCTTTTCTCTTTACCTTCTAAAACGTAAATTGAACATATGTTAAACTCTTTCATTTTATACCATATATCTCTTACATTCTGTCCTGAATTGTCTATATCATTTTTTCTCTGGCCTGGATTCTAGACTTTTTGACTGATCTATCTTCCTATTTATTAATTAATTATTCTGTTCTGAACAACCAGTAAGTTCTTCATTTCAATTATTTTATTTTTACTAAAATTTTTATTTTACTGATTTTTATACATTTCAAATCTGTGATTGAATTCTTCTTTTTAAACTCTTTTCTTCAGGGCACCTGGGTGGCTCAGTGGGTTAAAGCCTCTGCTTTTGGCTCAGGTCATGATCCCAGGGTCTTGGGATCGAGCCCCACATCAGGCTCTCTGCTCAGCAGGGGGCTTGCTTCTCTTCCTCTCTCTCTCTGCCTGCCTCTCTGCCTACTTCTGATCTCTGTCTGTCAAATAAATAAATAAAATCTTAAAAAAAATTTTAAAAAATAAACTCTTTTCTTCATTATTTTCTTTATATTTTGATATTTGTCAGAGTTATCTTAAGATTATTGTTATTCTCTTCAATATTAATATCACATATGGGACCAATTATTGGTCTGTTCTTTCTTCTGTTTATAAATATCTGATCCGGTCTTTTGGTGTGGCTGGTATTGGTAAAATTTCATTGAAATTTAAATATTGTGTATAAAAATTATAGTATTTCAATAATATTTTCTTATTCTAGAAAAAATTTTTTCTTTGCTAGAGTTTGGCCTAATTCTCATCTTCAGCCAATTACACATTGAACTGTATTCAGGCCAAGTTGCTGCTTTAATGCTGCTACATCTACTTCTGCTACCGGACTGCCACAGAATAACCTTCTAGCAGTTCCAGCTCTGAGCCTGAGCTGATAACTAGCCATCTCACATGATGGGTTAAGAATTGTGCCTAAGCACTACAAGACTACAAGAATTTCCTTTCTGCTTAGCTTCTTAGACTCTCATCTTTTACATTAGATAATGGCAAATAAAATTTGAGGGAAAACTAACTGCATTGAATTAACCGTGTGTTGGGGAGCAAGAATTCCTGTCCCATCAAAGATCCTTCTGGCTGGACAAAGAATCAAATTGATACACGACAGATTAACAGGAGAAAATAAAATTTAATAGGGTTATACTCTGGGAATCTACATAGACATGGAAATTCCAAAGACAGGTAAAATGAGATCTATATGTTATTCTGAACTAAGGAGAAGTGGATAAGGGTCCGGGATTTCTGAGGGAAGGAATGCACTTCATAGAGTGATAAGAAGAACAGATGTTTGGTAATTAGGTGTTTGCCCTACCATACAGATGGGTCATTCAGATAAAATTTATCTCTGTTAATAATTCTTATTCTGGGAGGGAATTTTATGTTCTTTTTTTTTTTTTTTTTAAAGATTTTATTTTATTAATTTGACAGAGAGAAATCACAAGTAGACGGAGAGGCAGCCAGAGAGAGAGAGAGGGAAGCAGGCTCTCTGCTGAGCAGAGAGCCCGATGCGGGACTCGATCCCAGGACTCCGAGATCATGACCTGAGCCGAAGGCAGCAGCTTAACCCACTGAGCCACCCAGGTGCCCCTTTTTTTTTTTTTTTTTTTTTTTTTTTTTAAAGAGGAATTTTATGTTCTTCTGTGTGGTTAAGGGAGGGACAAAAGTTCTCTTGGACACAAAGGGTCTCAAGTGCCTTCAGGTCAAAATAATCCGCATGCCAAAGAAGCACATTCTCTGGGGGAGTGGAGGACCTTTTACATATGTTTTTTTCTGAACCCTTTACATATGTTTTTTCTGTATTTGTGGTGCTTTGACATGTTGGAAACCCGCTGAAGGACTGCTCCTCCCAAGACTAGCCAACTCCTGGAGCTAGTAAAGGACTCACATACAAACACGCCTTTCATATGCAAATAAACAAATCCAGAGCCCAAATCTCCCAGCAAGTATCTTTATTGGACCCTTACACTCTGAGCCACTTTTGCTCTGCCCTAATCACTCCAGCGTCAGGTACCAGACAACTAAGGACAGCCCTTACATCCCAGAGCCTGCTGCTATTATTCAAACTAGTCAGTCCTAAACCTGCTTCCCTTTCTTGCCCGTTCATTCTCATGAAAGCCACAGCAGTCTCTTGGTGACAATTCACCCCTTACTCCCTCTTCCTTCTAATCAGTTCTGATGTTTCCCCATGTGTGCCTTTCCCCCAAAATATAGTGTGCCCCCCTCATTTAAAGATCTGTGAGTACAGCAAACTATCTTTTCAATGACAGTCATTCCCTGCTGTCCTGGCCTCACTATATGTGAATAATTAGAAAATCTACATTTTTGTATATGTGTTGAATCATTTCTTGACCACTTTCTTCACATCAGATTCCTGAACCCTAGAGATTCCAATTTCTCTTCTCCGTTTCTGTGAGAACAACAAAGGATCTGATGGTTTCTATGCCCTCGGGAGTAGTTCTCTGTCTGAATCCTTTGTTCAAAAGTTCACTCACTTATTATTTTCCCAGACTTGGAAAATGTTCCAAGGAAGTAGTGACTAGTTAATGTCTGGCTGTCCCTATGACCACTCATCAGCCATGAACTGTCCTGGATTTTGGTATAATAACACTTTTTTTTTCTCAAGTATCTGAGTACTAGATCTATTATCACTACCCCACAGGTATCAAATCCTAGTCACTTACATAAGCCTTGGTCTCCCCTTCCACCTGACCCCATAAATGAAAATGTTCATTGATCCAGTTTTCTCGAATTCCCAATTACCACTAGCATTTGTATTTTCATTGCTATCTGACTGATGAGTAACACAATTCCAGAATCCTATTCTCAGGATATGCTATCTAAGCTAATTTTCCGTTTATCTTCTCTGAACCCATATCATATTTTTCATTTCAGTTATATCATAACTGATGGCATCAGTTTTTCAATATAAAAAATACATAATCAGAGCAGGGTCCAACATCCCAAATATTCACAGGCTTTTATCTTAAATGTAACATAGCAATCCTGCACATCTTGCTTCTATAATACAGTGATGCAAATCTCTTTATCTCTATTGCATTGTTTTGTTATTCTTCCATGTATAATTGATACTGACACACCTTTTGGCACTACCACACTTGGCCCTACTCAACAGTTCATGAGCACTGGAAATTTGGTGCTCTCGAAAATCTTTACTCAGTCATTTTAAAATTATTACTTAAGCTGTCTCCCTGCTATAGACAGTGGATATTTTTAATTACATGATACTTTTTCTTGATTGCACCACTTAACTTCAGGGTGAGCTACCTTATCCATTTAAACTCTACATCGTGTTGTGGATAACTGCCTGGCACAGGCAGAATTACGTATTCATTGTTTTTTCCTAGGACTGTGTTAATTTTCCAGCTCATCTTCACAATGTAATCTAAAGGAAACTCTACTGTTTGATATTCCACTGTAGGCCTAGTGGTAGGGATGTGAAAGTTTCGATTTCTATGGTAAGTTCCCTGCATGCCAGAAGTTGGGATAGATGACAACATGTCAGGTGGCAAGACATGTTCTTCCAGATCAAGGATGAGTTATCATACCTTGTGTCTCCTACTCTGAAAAATAAAGTATGAATGTCATTAGTCTTTTTGGAATCTGGGGAATGCATACTCCGTAGTGCATAATACTGTACTAACCATTTACTGAACACAGAAGACTTACAGTTGTGAGTGGGAATCAGAACAAGGGGCTCTGCCACAGTTTCAGGCTGAAATACAAGCAGCCTTACTCTTGGGCACATGACTTCTCAGATCCAGGAGTAACAGAGGTACTGGTAATCCCTGATGGAAGGAATGCAGCACAGCTCTAGGAAGCTATCACATTCTCTGTACCATTTTAGAAGCAGCTTATGAGATGTTACTGGGCCTAATGAAAACTGAGCACCTGACCATGGGATAGCAAGTGACTATGTGACCAGAATTCCATTATGAGCTGAATATGGTCAGTCCACTCGATACCAGTATTAGGCAGGGAAGCAACAGTACATTATACAATTAAAAACAAAGCGCTCATGATCAGGCTTTACAAGATCTGGAAGGCACAAGTCAATTACTTATTCTAGGGTCCCAGACATAGAGATGACATATAGGTGTCATTTATCTCTGTCATAACAATTCCTCTTTCTTAGCACTTAAGGTCTTCTGAAGGTGAATCACCTATAAGTACCATAACTACTTAAAGGAAAAAGAGAAAAGGGAAAAATCCCAAGCTTAGACCATGGATAAATTAGCTCAATTTGCCAATGTAAGCTAGACATAAACTGCTCTCACAGCTACACACTCCAAAATATTTGGTGGGATAAATGTGATGTGATGACTCCAAAATATTTGGTGGAATAAAATCCTCTCTCTAGGCAGAGATTCTAGCAAATTATACAGTTACTCAGCCTGTGTGGTGGGAAACGTTTTCTGAGATAAGGATAGATACAGAACTTGCGTGGTTGAAATAGCATGGCCGATTGGCCAGGAGACCAAAAAAACAAGTTTTGAAGACTGAAGGCAAGGAAATGTGGAGAAGAGAGTATAGGTAGACCATGGGAAAGGTCACAAATTGTGTGAATCTTTGGTCTAACATGAATTCTTTCTGGGTAGTACACTCTACAGAGAAGGGTCTGAGCAAATGCGAACAAGGTATGGCTTTTCTAGGGGAATTTAGACCATCTCTGTCCTTGGAACACCATTGTTACCACAATGACCCAACTAATGCAGTAGCTTTGTCAGCAGGGATCAAGGCAAGACAGGTTCTCGAGAATGTGGGCTCCCTCCTCCTAAAACTGACGAAGCTACTCTTCTTGTCAAGTATCTAAACTGTCAGCATCAAAGGCCCATGATGAGTCCTTGAAAGAATATCATTCCTCAGGACAGTGAACAAGTTGATTGATTCAGACATTTCTGCCTCAAAGAAGGAAACAATGATACTCTTTGTTTCCAAGAATTGTTAAGATATTTTTAAGGTTTTGTTAGCATTGATATACATTCTATGTGGAGGTTTGTCTTCTCTTTCCACAGTAGTTTAGCTAGAATTATCATCTAAGGGTTTACCAACATGATCTATAGCAGAGACCAAGTGACATTCTTTCTAGTGAAGGAAGTATGAAAGAGGATCCACTATTTCTATCAAACATTCTTATACCACATCACTAAATCGTGACAGACTCATGGAAATGGATCTTGAAGCCTCAGCTAATGAGCCAACCAAGAAATAACACTCCACGGTATGGTGACACTGTTTTGTTAGATGTGTCACATATTTGGAACCAAA
Organism: Mustela nigripes; assembly: GCF_022355385.1. Classification (NCBI taxonomy): domain Eukaryota; kingdom Metazoa; phylum Chordata; class Mammalia; order Carnivora; family Mustelidae; genus Mustela; species Mustela nigripes. Next base: position 19,329,045 of record NC_081571.1, read on the forward strand.
AGTCATTATATGAATCTGTGTTCCTTATAACTAGAATTCTTTTCTCACCAACATTCCCAATGGCATATGTGAGCAATTTATGCTTCCTGTCATTACAATTCACGATTCCTCTGGATTCAAGTTTCTGGCTCGTGGAGGGAGATGATACATAGGAGAACACAGCTGAGTGTTCAGCTAAACCAGAAGCTGCAAATCAGTACATCAGAATCTTTTCATGTAGATAGACCATTAGGCAAACAAAGGAATTATTCTACTGGAGTGGGTGATTTATCAGTTATTATTAGGACATAAAGTTTTCATTCTATAATGAAGTAAGGCTGGGTATTTCTGGAATACAGAGAATTCATTGGGGTGACCCTTACTGCTTATGTGACTACTGAAAACTGTAAGAAGAAAATTACAGCAACTGTGGTCATATAAGGTCATGGTAACCAGGGCATGGACCATTCAGAGAGGAAAATCTCAACTGTAAAGCCACAAGTCAAGCAATCTAGATGAACTGAAATGCTGGCTATGGTTAAGGGAAATGAAGAGGTTGGAACAAAAAAGGGAATAATAGTGATCGGTTACAACCTTGGGCCAACTAGAGCAGTAGAAACCATACCTCTGAAGCTAAGTCTACTTTTAAAATTCTTATGACTTGCAGAATCAGAAACAGGAAGAATATAGTCAGTGTGGGGCCCAACTAGATCTCCGTAATGCCAAGGACGGTCTGTAGCAGATATCCTTGATGTCTCATTCTCATCCCCTTGGCAACTTATTCTTACGTTGTCTACCAATGGCTTTATAATGAATCCATGATTCTGAGCTGGAGGGATTCTGTAGACACATGGGAGGGCTCTACCTGTGAGAGGAGCAGTCTTAAGTACCAGGAAACTAACAGCTCTCAACCAAAGGTGAATGCAAATTGGTCAAATGTGATGTAGCTTCATCGCACAGTGGGCTGTGCAGTATTGGATTGTCTGTAACCCTTCCCTTTTCTATGTCACCATTCCATTCACCTCTGGAGATCCTTGGGACCACCTTACAAATAAACTACTTGAACTTAAATCTTAGTCTTATCATGCTTCTGGGGAAACTCATCCTAAGGCAATGACTTGAATGGAGGTCAAGAGTCAAGTAGCTCATCACAGTATTCTTTGTTTTGTAGTTATAGCTATGTTTTCTTTTCTTCCTAGCTTTATGACATTAAAGAAAAATGATACTCTTTGTTTCCAGGAATTTTAAAGGTATTTCTAGACTGGGTAAAACTCTGAATAGAAGTCAAGTGGATTTTTAAAATACACACATTCTACTCCTTTTTTCCTTATTAGTAAAATTATTTCTGTTCTCATCATCTCATCAGACAATCCTATTGTTTTTTTTTTTTTCAACCTGAAATCAGGCCAGAAGGAGAAGAATAATTTACTAGAAATTTAAATTTTAAATGTTTAATTCATTTCCTCTGGCCCAAGAAGAGAAATAATTGAGCTCACTAAGTATGTCAGGTCAGGGTGAATTTTTTTTTTTTTGTCATTTATTACAATGTTCTATTGAGGTTGATAATTATTGTATTTCTAATGTTGCTAATAATGGAAAAAAACACTTCCAGGTTCAGAGAAAGCTGTATAACAACTGCAGAATGATTATTATAATGCTCACTCTAAGGAAACATAACATTCCAGACAGATGGCAGGATTAACTAAGATATGTTTCAAGTCTCTATTATTGCTACAAAATAATAAGCATGAAAATATTCAATAGTAACTATCATTAAGGACCAGTGTTTTATCAGATACTCTGCTAGGTTTGGTGGATATAAAAACAACTTACGTGAGGTTCCATAGTTTATGTCACAAACAGTGGCTGCATTTCTTTATGAAGTTTATCTCTGCTTTTTTTTTTTTTTAAGATTTTATTTATTTATTTGACAGAGAGAGATCACAAGTAGGCAGAGGGGCAGTCAGAGAGAGGAAGGGAAGCAGGCCCCCTGTTGAACAAAGAGCCCGATGCAGGGCTCAATCCCAGGACCCTGGGATCATGACCTGAGCCGAAGGCAGAAGCTTTAACCCACTGAACCACCCAGGCGCCCCTATCTTTGCTTTTTTATTTATCAAAAGACATTTGAATGACAAGTAAGTACCAAAAGACTGCCACTTCACATTCACCTGGAACTCATGTTTCTGATGCTCCAGCAAAATGCATACTAAACATTTTCAAAATATTTGAGCAATGTAGCTATTTCTTGTACAAATTGTTATACCTACTAAACCTGGAGCTGACTCAGATGTGAATAACTTGATACCTCCAGAAGCAAATGAAAAAAAATTATTGTAAATTACTAATGTGTGAAATAAGATGTATAAATGGAATCATTGTGTCTAGGATTTGGTCCTTTAGTGCAAAGTCAGGGACAAGGATTTAACTGCAGATAGGTTATTTTGAGATGCAACCCCAGAAAGCAACAAGAGCAACAACGAATAAAGAGTGAATTATGAATGAGCTGGTAGGAATGGAAAGTTATACAGATACATAGAAGACAGTATAGCAGTTTCTTACTAAGCTAGATATGCAACTAGGGTATGACTCAGCAAATGCAATCCTCAACAGTTATACCAGGGAAATGAAGACTTAGGTTCACACTATGCATTATTGTTTATAACAACTTTGTGATAGCTGAAATCTCGAGATAATTCAGATACTTTTCAATGAATTCATGATTAAACAAACTGTGGGACCCACATACTGTTGAATACTATCAGCAATAATAAAGGAACAAATGTAATACACAAAACCACCTGGATGAATCTCCGAAGAATTATGTTGAGTGAAAAACCATCAATCGCTATTTGATTCCATACACATAATATTCATGCAATGACAAAAGTATAAATATGGAGAACAGATTAATGTTTTCCAGGGATTGGGAAGTAGAGAGGGGGACAGAAGTGTTTGTGGCTATATAAAAGCCAGTGTGAGAGTTACTTTTGGTGATGGAAATGTCCTGTATCTTGGCTGCATTGATATCCATATCCTGTTTTTCAAGAGATTACTGTTAGGGGAAACTGATAAAAGGGACATGGGATCTCTCTGTATTACTACTCCTTCTTTTTTTTTTTAATTTTATTTCATTTTTTTTCAGTGATCTAAATTCATTGTTTATGCACCACACCCAGTGCTCCATGCAATACGTGCCCTCCTTAATACCCACCACCAGGCTCCACCTCCCTCCCCTCCAAAACCCTCAATTTGTTTCTCAGAGTCCACAGTCTGTATTACTTCTTGTGTCTTAAAAATGCATGTGACAAACCATAAGTGACTCTTAATCTCACAAAACAAACTGAGGGTTGCCGGGGGGAGGGGGTTTGGGAAAAGGGGGTGGGATTATGGACATTGGGGAGGGTATGTGATTTGGTGAGTGCTGTGAAGTGTGTAAACCTGGTGATTCACAGACCTGTACCCCTGGGGATAAAAATATATGTTTATAAAAAATAAAAAATTTAAAAAAAAATGCATGTGAATCTATAGTTGTATCAAAAGTAAAAGTTTAATTTTAAAAGACACAAATTCCTATATGCACTGTGTACACTCTAGTGATATAATGGACCACAAACCAAGGAAATCAATTACACATTCAGTATGTTAAAACAAGATAAGCAATGGGGCGCCTGCGTGGCTCAGTTGGTTAAGCGTGTGCCTTCCATTCAGGTCACGATCCCAGGGTCCCGGGTTGGAGCCCAGCATTAGGCTCCCTGCTCGTCTGCTTCTCCCTCTCCTCCCAGCTTGCACTCTCTAAGGCTCACTCATGCTCTCTGTCACTGTCTGTGTGTCTCTCTCTCAAATAAGTAAATACATAAAATATTTTTTAAAAAACTAAAAGAATATTTAAAAAGAAACAAGATAAGCAGTAAAGACATAAAATACAGACAGAAGTGAGCTAAAGGGTGCAATATTAAATGAGTGAAAAATATCAGAGAAGGTGACCAAGTAATGAATTTATGAAAGCAAAAAAGTGAGTCGTGGAGTTATCTGTGTGTAGAGCTTTCCAGCAAGAGGGAACAGCTCGCATAAAGATCCTAAGGAAGCCATTGTGCCAGGACAAACATGATAAAGGGACGGAGTGGTAAAGGAAGGAAGGAAGGAGGAGATCCCATAGTATTTTGGAGAATACTGTAAAGACTTAGGTCTTTTCTATCTGAGAAATGTGACTGTGCAAAGGAAATAAGTGAGAAAGTCAAAGAGGGTACTTCAAATCTAGAACTGAATTTATCCTGAACCAACTGCCAGTTCCCAAACTAAGATGTCTGTGACTTGCGGGCTTGCTCTTCTGGTGAGATTCCCTCCGCTTGTTTCCACGTGCACCCTTATAAAGCCCACATACACCTCCTTGGCAGTTCTGTTTCCAGCAAATCTCTGCCTCTCTGTGAGCATATGGACTTCAAACAAATAGACAAACTACCACAATAAATACAATGTAAGGGACATCACAATGGACAGGCAGATTTTTTTTTTTCCCCAACCGCATTCTCTAGTCTGGTACAAAAAAACAATAAAAGTGGAAAAAAATAGTAAAGCAAAATGTGCAGGTGACTTAACAGATATCATCTGTGTTCTACAGTTGGGGGAAAAAATAGGAAAACGTGATTAATTCCAACAGAGTAAAAGAGACAATTCTTCATGGGAAGCCATTCAAATCAAATCTCAAAATATAGGCAGGATTTCAGCAGGCACAGATGAGATAAAAGCATATTAAATGCACAAGTTTTGCAGAGATGAAGGGTCGGAAACACAATTACTTTCAAGTAAATTTAGCTAATCTTAATTTTGTCATACATTTTTGTCAGCTTTGACATTTTCACTATAAGATTAATGTGTGGATGTTAAAGCTAAATTAGGTAGAAATAATGACAATTGCAAGAAATATTACTTTGATGAGTTGCTAAGTTTGAGAGAAACCTTAAAATCTTTTCTTGAGCATAACTGCTAAAAATATTTACATTGGAGAACAAAATTATATTTCATAGAAATTGCTTATGAGTAAGGAATTTGATGAAACAAGATCCTGAATATTGTAGCAGAAATATTGCTCTGTTTATGCAATAAATATAATATGCCTTGTTATGACAATATAATTAACTTTAATGTAATAGTTTTGGGAAGTAATTCTAAACTGCACTCTACAGAGAAGCACAGAAAGATATCATTAATCTTCCTTATAGAAAATATTCCACAGTATACCAAAAATACAGGAAATGAAAGTAATTATAATCTTTAAAAATATAAAACTTCATTTTTAATAATATCATTCTCTCCTGATGCCATAGTAATTTGCTAATGTATTATAAAATATATAGCAGAAATGTCTTCTTTCGATTTATTTAAGAATGGCCACTAAATCTGATGATGTAAGGTTAAGTCCAGGAATGGGATACACCCTTATAAAGTGTCCTGAGGCAGCTTGGAGAAAATACTCCATCACTCTTTCTGACATTTCTACACATTTTGTGTGCCAGGCAGTATCTGCTTTGCTCCTGATGATCTTTCAAGAATGTTTGGTCAACAAATAATCTTGGAAGAAATCAACAATGTTTTCTTCAGAGCAAAGGGCAAGTTTGTTCACAGGCTTAGAGATATAGATGGTGCCCCCATCTAGAGCAAAGGACACTATCGAATATAATAAAGATGATAAGTCCTTTCAGAGGAAAAGTCGAGTTTTTTTCTGCTGTCCATTGAAAAGATTTGGGGTCAGGATTCCTCTCCTGGAACACAACCCATTGCATAGGCAGGTGTGAAATGGCCCTCTCCATGCCACCTGGTGGGAGCTGGGCTTGGCCAACTTGTACAAGAAAATTCTAATACTCTGGCTGTTGCTATTGCTGTGAGTAATGAAGTTCTTTGTCTCAAACCAAGAAGTCTTGTGTCTTCTGCCAGTATCTATAAAACTGGGGCAGGCTACATGTTAATTTACAAACAGGGTGAAAATCTCAGACACTTCACAGCTCTTGACAAGGTAATTACTATCTCGGTATTGAGGTTTTGTTGTTGTATTTTAATTGAATTATCTTCATTTCTCACACTAGTTTTCCAAGCACATTGGTGGTCTTCAAATTTTAGAAATAATGCCCTTAGAGCCGTCTGTCATCCAGGGGTTTAGAGAAAGTGTGCAGAACTATGTTGCTTCAGACTTGCTAGAACAGCATCCCAACTGGTCTTAGGGATTAACTAGCTGCAGGATAATGCTTCCTCACTTGTTGACCTAAGACTCTTGATCTGTAACAAACCAAAGCTGCCTTCAAGGAGGGAAGGACCAGAATTTTCCCAGGCCACAGAAGCCAGCAAGTCTGTTTGAAGCCTCCTTGGCTTTCTCATTAACCCAGCAATTTTTTAGTAAAATATTTTCTTTTTCTTTTTAAGTCACACAGATGATTTTACTAACCTCCCCTTGTGTATCTATAGGCCTTGCCCTCCTTTGTAGAAAGAACAAAGTGTTCTTGCACATCACAGAACACAAACAACCCTTCCTTGCACGACCCCCAAGCACCGAGATAACATTGGTAGCTGACATCATCATCGAGTCTGAACAAAGTCAAGAAATGCTGCAGGCCACTGTACTCCCAGTGCTGATTAACTACCCTCAACCCCTTTTAAAACCCTTGAACAAGGCAGAAACTTCAGAGTTGAATTTTGGATATGAGCCTGCCTTCTCCCCAGGTGGCTGGCCTCCTCACATTCCTTTGTAATCAAAAAGTTGTCTCTTGAGTATTGGCCTTTCAAGCCACTAGCAACCTAACTTGGGTTGACTGATGTTAGGAATATTGAAGACAGGTAAAATTTAATATATGCAATATTCTTAACCTTAGGACAACCTACTATTTTCTCATTGCTTGGCTAGTTCTTTGTACAATGTTAGAGGAATTGAGTGTTTGACCTCCTCATGAAGAAACCAGTGATCTGATCATCAGAGATTGACAGTGTTTATTAGGTACTAAAGGCACTAGAGAAAAAGAAGCAGAATTCTTGCTAAGAATTTGCTCATATGTAGCATATGTCTAGAATTTGTTAAGTTTTCTTAAATTAAAAAAAATCAGTCTTAATTATAGTACATTAATTTATTTCTTCTCTATATCAACCTTATTAAAACACATTTCCCAGACAAAACCAGTTTAGAAATTTTCCATTCCCATACATTTTTAAAAATTGGGGCACTTAGGACTTTTCCAGATACGCTTTTAATTTAATCTTCTCTGTAAAACATAATAAAGAGAAATTTTTTTAAAAAGACAAAACTCACAAGGAAGGGCATAACAGAAGAGAAGATGACAGTAATAAAATTTAAAAACAGGTATGCAGACTGAAGCAGTAATTACTTTATTTAATAAACTACAGAAAGCTAAATCCTAAATTAGTAGTCAGGAAAAATGAAAACCAATTCATACTGACCAGAAAATCCTTAAAGTCTTAGGAAATAACAGTTTCAGAATCATCCAAAACTGGAACATTAGGTCGAAAATAAATACAGACCAATTAAAACATGATTGCCAGGAGTTAGCTCCTAAGAGCCCCTTTCCCATATGCAATCGTAGAGATTCCTCTTCCTCTGCCTGGAGAGTAAAGGGCATGACTCTGTACTGAATTTTGAGGCTTCTGGTCCTCTGCTTCCGGTGAGCTCCCAGAAAACCAGCAGCTCGGGTTTTACACCTCCAGGCAGTGATATACACAGAAAAGTGAGAGAAAATATCACAACAATAAAAACCAAAAGAGAATTCTATTTAAAAAAAGAAGAAAACAAGTTTTTGGAAACTCATTTCACCAACTCAAATGAAACCCAAAGAGCAAAAATAAAAAATTAAAAGAGGTATTAAAAAAAACTTTTAAGAAACATCTCAAAAGCAAAAATAAAAAATTAATAGAGGTATTAAAAAAAAACTTTTAAGAAACATCTCAAAAAGTAGAACAAAACTGTGAGATTTTAAAAATTAAAGAGAAAATTAAAGAAAATATAGGGCTTGTCTATGCTTCTGAAATCTGAACCAGAAAATTTCCTCAAAGACTAAACAGAGGGGATGAAATTGACAACACTGAGGAGAATCATCGGTTCGGGCTGCGGGTTATGTTTGAAGAAAGTCATATGGGGAGCTGTCGTTCCCAGGTGCCCCCAGTCTTTGTGCCATCTTCAAACGGGAATATTAGTCTTGACAATGTGGGATAAACATTGTATCCTTCCATCCAGTGCCTGGATCAGCTGAAAACATTCCTTTAATTCTAGAGAGGGGTCCTATTTTGACCTTTCTGAAAAGGTCTTTGCCATGTGTAAATTTAGAAACAAAACATGCAGAGTAGCCTAGCCTTTCTGAATTTATTAGGGCTGAATGTCCAGCATTTAGCTGGCACTACAGTCCTGAAAATGTTTCTGCTCTGATAAGGCATGTGTTTCACAATACTCCTCAAGGACACTGACCATGAACTTTTCCAGAAAGGGCTTCTATAAGCTATCAGGGAAGCTGGAATCAGTCTTTGATCCAAACACTCTGGTTTATCCTGTCCACAGTGTGGTAAAGTTGAATTTGTGACAGCTACTCAGCTTTTCACAAGTAAAAAAGTGTCTTTGGGAAGTATAACTACATTGGACATAAAATTTTTTTTAAGATTTTATTTATTTATTTATTTGACAGACAGATCACAGGTAGGCAGAGAGGCAGGCAGGGGTGGGGGGAAGCAGGCTCCCTGCTGAGCAGAAAGCCTGATGGGGGCTCCATCTCAGGACCCTGGATCATGACCTGAGCCGAACACAGTGGCTTTAACCTACTGAGCCACCCAGGCACCCCTGGACATAAATTCTATAAAGAAAAACAAAAAGAATGATCAAACATTCAATTACTAATCCTCTATATGAGTGAAAGAAGGGTGTAATTGGAGAAAGGGACAGTTACTGCTAAGCATTGGTTATATTCTATTTCTTAACCTCTTTAGCAAGTACGTGTATAAATCAGTTATAATTCAATAGTACTTATACATTTGCACGCTTCTCTATATGTATAATTTATTTCAAAGTAAGAATTTTTTTCTAAAAAAAGACATTAATTTTCTGTTTCTGTTAAATTCAGTAAGGTAAATTAGAGGTTACTAAAATATTTAGATTCTATAATTACATTAAGTAAAATCTGTTAAAAAAAAAAAAAAAGACAGAGATATGTACCAGCTATGCCACTTACCAAAGAAAATCTATTGTAGATAGCTTAATCTATTTAAATTATATGTTTTCTTCCACTACTTTTTGTCATGTGTGTGAATTAACTGGATTTTTGTTTATTTGTTTGTTTGCAGGAACGAAGTACATTTGAAGAGCAATAGGAAAAAGGGGTGAATAATCAGAGCGAAAAGAAGAGTATTGATTACAGTTGACGCTTGAATAGTATAGAGGTTAGAAATGCGAACCCCCATGCAATTGAAAACCCATGTATAGGTTTTGACTCCCCTGAAATTCAACTACTAAGAGCCTACTGTTGATCAGAAGGCTTACTGATAACATCAACAGCCAATTAACACATATTTTATATATTATGTGTCTTACATACTATAGTCTTATGAAAAGGACCTAAAGAAAAAGAAAAATGTTATTAAGAAAATCATAAGGAGAAAAAATACATTTACAGTTCTGTACTGTATTTATTGAAAAGGTCTTCATATAACGGGACCCATGTAGTTCAAAATCATGATATTCAGGGTTGCCGTAAAACCAATGGTTTTACGTAATTCAATGGTTATAATTTTTCTAGATAATATGCTTACTTGTTTGTTAAAAAAACATTTTGTATCATGTATTTTAGAACATTTTCTGCTCTAAAAGGCTGTAGTGTTTTTCCAGTTATCTTTAAAAATTCTTTAGAAGTGTGCATCAATTACTACTATAGACTAATACTGTCACAGTTTGGTAAATAGGTATAAATTTAATTATTCTGACCTCTGAATAAGCACATAATTATCTAATTAGGGAAAGCAACAGTTCATTAAGCTATACAAAACCTCACATCTTTCTGCTTTATTAAAAACCTGTTTTGTTTTATAAAAAGTTAATTCAAATGCCATGATAACTTGTTTTAAAATGGTTAGACATGCTATTGTTCTTTTTAATTTAAATCAAGAAGAAAATGGATTTATCATTGATAATTTAAGTTAAAATCACAAGTGTCTTTTCTAATACAACTTATTATTTTGATTATAGAAAATATGCTTGCATCTATGGTGTTATTTTACCAAGGTTAGTGGAAAAGGAAATATCTAAGAATTAGGCTTTGTGTGAAGGAAAAGAAATTCTATTTTATATATTTAGAGTAACCAAACCAGTAAGAACTTGGGATAGTCTTCCAGATGAAATACTTATTTCCTTGTATGTTTGCAAAGAAATATAAAATGGGACAAGATGACATTAAACTGATAGTGTAAACAGGAAAAGAATGAACTGAATGACCATGGATGATGTGAGATGGACTCTCTCAGTCTAGGTTTGCTCAGGAGAAGGAACTACCCTAAATAGTAAATGCAGGAAATTAGAGACCTACATTAGCATTGAAAGAAATGAGAGGCAGAGTGGCTGGGTGGTTCAGTCAGTTAAGCTGTTAAGCATCTGCCTCCTGCTCAGGTCGTGATCTCAGGGTCCTGGGATTGAGCCTGGTGTCATTGCAGCCATCAGGCCTCCTGCTCTCCCTTTCCCCTTGCCCTTCCCCTGGCCCTCTCTCTCTCTCTCTCTTTCTTTCTCCCAAATAAATAAATAAATAATCTTTTGGAAAAAAAGAAAGAAATGGTGTGTAGGGAGTGGATTATTAGGAAAACCTCAGCTATCTTTTAAAAATACAGGAAAGAGGGTCTCCTGGGTAGCTTAGTTGGTTAAGCAACTGCCTTCGGTTCAGGTCAAGATCCTGGAGTCCCCGGATCAAGTCCCACATTGGGCTCCCAGCTTCTCTCTCTAATTATTCCCCTCTCACACTCTCTCTCTTTCTCTTTCTCTCTCAAATGAATAAATAAAAATCTTTAAGAAAAAATACAGGAAAGAAAGGAATGGCAGGACACAAAAGCCAATTATCTCAGCCACATGTCAAAGGACAAGGCCTGGAAGCTACTGTCAAATCCTCACCTCACCAAAGCCCATGCACATTCTTGAAATGGTTTTTCTTTGTGTGCCTTTCAAAAATTCATGTAACTCCCATTGATGGAATGTAAATGGGACCCTGTTGGTAAGGGATAGACAGTAAATATTTAAGACGCAAGTACACAGTGATGAGCTATGGTTTAACACAAAGATAAATTAAGCCATTATCTTGGTTAAGACTAGTAACCATCCAAATCCAGCCTCAGGTACTGGATAGCAAACATAATAAACTATTATAATTTCTAAATTCAGTACTTTGTTCATTTGAAAGCTGGAGCAATATTTTCTCTCGGGCCATGAAAGTCATATTGGGAAATACAAAATATGATTAACAAAAATATGTCTCCAGATATCCAAGTGCTTTTTATAAACTTAATTATAGGTACTAATAACTTTAACCCAAGACAACTTTTGGTACCTGATACACCTGATTTTCCTTAAAACAAGCATAGGAACAGGATTCTAGTTGATAGATTTACTAAATATTATGGTCAAGGGTCTCCTACATTTACTGACACTATATTAATGACTGAGAGCCAAGTAATACAATATTATTAAACAGCCTCATGGAAACTCTCTCTTGTCATTTAGAAGGTGGCCTCTTTGTCCAAATGAATTAGGAACACTGTGAATTTATTTACTGTTTGACCCAAACTTTGTCGTCTTCCTTCATTTGACCAAATGGATGACGATTTAATTGGCTTCTTGCTCCAATCCTCCAACTTTTTTCACCTTTTAAAAATTCTGTCCTATTATTTGTATGACTACTGTGTGCTATTTCAAAGCAAGACAAACATACACACACACGCGCGCGCGCACACACACACACACACACACACCACACAAAAGCCCACCAAAAAAAAACCCCAAAATGAAACAAACATTCAGCAACCCAAGGACCAATCCCCTGAAAATCTACTTCACCCACAAGGTAGAGAAAAGCTGGCACAAACCCTGACTCTATTCCCCCTGGAAATGCAGGGATACTCATATTCTTCCAGGAGCTTCCATTCTCATAATCCTCTCTGCCCACGGATCCCAGATTAGTGTGACTGCTTTTCCGGATCACTTCAAATCTATTGAAAAGACATGCTATTTTTTTTTTAACAATTGAAGAGCAAGACTAAAACCAAAGAGAAATGAAGGAACAGAAATTTTTAAGAACAAAAATAATCTATCATAAGTTCAAGGAAAAATGGATAGAGGCAGCTATAGTCAAAGAGATGTTCAGATCTCTGCACTGGAAATGAAAGCTCTTTAGGGAAGCTCCAAGTTCAGAGCCTGGGTCAGATTCATCATTATTGTTTCTATGTTATGACCCATATGTTGGTTGTAGTCCTAGTTGCGGTAGCGCTGTCTATATTTTGGAGGAAAGCAAAAACTCAACCTCAGTCTTTTCACTTTACCCACTAGTGACAAGTGTCTAAGTTTTCTCTCTCTCTCTCTTTTTAAAGTAGTTCCTACTTGCAAGGTGGGGTTCAAATTCATAACTCTGGGATCAAGAGTCACATACTCTAAGCACTGAGCCCAACAGGCACCTCCTGACTCTTCCTAATAAATAATAAACTAACTCTCTCTATTTGAAGAAAGGTTGATAACTATGTTAGTTTCTGTCTCCTAAAAACCTGAAGGCTTCCAAAGACACGAACATGACAATGATGGCCTTTGGAGATCGTTTGATTAATCTCAGTAGGGCAGATTCAGGCCAAGCAATCCTGAACTCAACACATAAGTGCATGGTGGGCCTTACGGAAGAATAGTGCATGTTGCCCCCCATAGTTGGCAAATTTTTGTTGAAACTCCAAAAGCAATTTTTCCTGTCATGGTTTTGGCAAACTTTAAAAATGATGTGACTGATAAGCCCTGGTTGGTGAACACGATGCTCTCAATAGATACTCCCAAAACTCCTAAAGGGAGATAGAGACGCATGTGTTTACTAATCCTTAAACCACCTGCCCGTAAACTTATGAAAGACGTCTTTTAGAATAAAATGCTTGGCATACATCAGTATATCAAAGTTCTGCGAAAGTGTTTGTTTGCCTACTCCCTTTGAACATCCATTTTTCAAGATTTTGTCATGGCACATATGTTCGTATATAATAGTTTCAACATTTAGAATCTATAAACTAACTTTATTCATATTTATGATTATATGAGATATTGATATCAAATAAAATAGATCTCCCCAAATAAAGATAAGCTATCGCTTAGGTTCCTGAGGTCCACCCAAGTTCCCATGAAAATGTAACCAAACAGAGAAGAGTTCTGTATCTCAGATTCTACTCTTTTAGAATAAGGAGTGCCGTATTCTGAAATGACATTTTTATCCAGGCATAAAACACATTCTTAAATGTTCACTGTGATCTCTTGTGTCGGACCTTGATTCCTCTTTGCCATGGCACTGCTAGTGAGCCACGGGTCGGGGCTCTGAGGAGGTTGTGTGCACAGCTGGCTTTGTCCTGTGTGCTACCTAGGCTTCTCATCAGTGCTGATCATGGTCCGAGATTTTCTTCAAGGTCTAAAATAGAAATCCTTGCGTAATATACCCAAGGAAGGTCCACATAGGAAAAATGTGGTGAGAACAAGCATAGCATAGTAAAATTGCTGTGGAAAAAATTTGACAATCTTAAAAGTTGTAGTTGAATCAACGTATTGGCATTTATTTTCATACTTCTGGCAATAAAAACTGCTTTGGTTTATCTGATCGTATTTCTCTTGCTAGGGTTTCTTGGCTATGGTATCCTATACTGGAGCTTACTTCCTTTCAACCTTTTGATGACATCTTCTGTCTTCACTAGTCTTACATTGTATCCACTGAGAAATATCTCCTTTGGAGTTTAGGGCACATCTTTACTCTGTACTAAATAGTCAGCTGTTGCAAGCATCACTCTTCTTCTCAGAGGATCACTCTAGTAACTTTGTATAAAGTCCTGGAAACAGCCCAGAACACTTTTTTCACATCTTATCAAACACGTGAACAAGCACATTTTCGTACATAAGGTAAGCAATTTCTGTTTATTTTAGGTTACGTAAAAAATTTTTTTTCGGGCTCTAAAATCCCTCTTCTTCTATATTTGAATGTAAGATGCTACATATTTTTTCTATTATTCCTGCTGCGACTATCACAGATTTCTTCACAAACCCTGAACTGGAAAATGTGGCAACGGAAGTATTTTTAGGAACATAAGAAGGTGAAAAAGGTGAATTTTTCTGTTTTATTCCAAATATAGTAGAAAATCTTTCTTGAGGTAAGTTTGCCTCATGTGAACCTAGGATGCATTATCTTTCACGTGGAGTGATTTTCTGCCTTTTCTTTTTAGGAAAGCTGGGTGTCCACTCTTCTGGAATCTGTGAGGGTACTCAGTTTCCACTTGTAATGGAGCTAATAATGGTGGTAAACATTGCCTGAAAATTCCCAGTGTCATTTCAATCTCAGAGAGTCAGAGTTGTCGTTAGCAGAGAGCCCTGTGCCTAAAACGTGGAAAGGTAAACCTTGAATTGCCCACGTTATCTCATGGAAAAGAAGATTTTTCATATGACATCAGATTCATTTTGGGGGCTGTTTCCTGACTATCATGATAGAACAAAATGTATACCTGAATTTTCTGGAAGGAATAATGATTAAGAGTAAATTCTGGGGTTTAATTAAATTCTGAGGTTTGTTTCCTCTCTCTCAGGGATCACTGGCCCTTGTTTGATGTCCAGTGTCTTACAAAACGTTGTTTCACTTATTTTTGTCTGTTTTTCACTTGTTAGATTGAAAGGCAAATCTAGTCCCTGTTAACTATCTAGGACAGAGATGAAAGTGCATCATCCAAGTTTAATCTTACTAAATGTTTTTAAATAATACTTTCTTCTCTCTTCTTCAATTCTTTTCATTTTTTTTTGTTCTGTAATGTTTTACATCTTTCCACTGTGATTTTAAGATTTTTATGGGCGAGAGAAAATAAAAAAGCATGCATTTTATCTGCCATGTTGAACTATAAGTCTATGCTATCCCTAAGGAAGTTAACTCACACTGATAAGAAAGACAGCTTCCAGAAAAGGATGGTTCATAACAGTACTTGCAAGTACAGGAGTTCTTGAGGTAATAGAGGCAATAAAATATTGCAGAACAAAAATAACACAGTAGCACTGAAAATCTAGAGTAAAAAAGGGATTTACCAGACATATAAAGTTTTTTAAAAATTACAATTATGAAGAAATTGGAAATAAAAAATAAGAGGGAAGGTACCAGCTTATGTAACTGAGTGTTTGGTGGAGTCATTTTCTGAGGTAAAAAAGAAACACAAATATTGACTTTTTTTTAAGAAGTTTATTTATTTATTTGACAGAAAGTGGGTGAGGCAGAGATAGACCATGAAAAGGGCATGTTTTAGGTTTCCCTGGAGGAGTCGTATTTAAAAGTAAAAATTTTTAAAAAGAGAGAAAAGAAAAACACAAAGAAGAGAAGGAGAAGAGAAAAAGGAGATTCCTGGTGAGAGGGGACGAATCGCGTTCAAGTTCTATGTGACACAGAAGGAAGACGTACTGGTGAAAGAGAGGAGACAGTGGCAGAATAATTAAGCAGGTTTCAGGAGAACTCACAGAAATTAGTTTGATTACAATTTGGAAAGTTTAATAAGTGGCATAAAATGCAATAAATAATGAGAACTTAGGAAGAGTTATTTTACAAAACCAGATGACCATTAACTCTGCTAAAGTCAGCCCAAATAGAACTATCTCTTCAGCAGCAATATTAGAGTAGTTGGAGGTATGGACTGGATGTGAAGAATGGGAGAGATCCAGTATAGAGCACTGTTTCAAGCAGTTTAATTTCTATGTAAAGAGTAGACATCAGGTAATAATTAGGTGGAGAAACAAAGTTGAGTGCTTTTTTCTTTGTTTTGACTTTTTCTTATTTTTGAAGAAAATAAGATAACATATATATATATATATATATATGTTTCATACACACACACACACACACACACACATATATACACACACACATATTATTGAGAGAGAGAGAGAAAGAGCATACATGCAAGTGGGAAGAGGGGCAGAGGGAGAGGGAGAGAGAGACTCTTAAACAGGCTCCACACACAGCACGGAGCCCCATGCTGGGTCAATCTCAGAACCCTGAGATCATGACCTGAGCTGAAATCAAGACCAACTGAGCCACCCAGGTGTCCCCAAATGTCACATATATTTTGTAGGTTTTGAGTGAATGGTGGTTTAGGAGAGAAAGTTAAATGTGTAAGTGTGAATGTGAGGAGGTCGTAGAAGAGGGAGATTAAATGCAAAAAAGGACATTTGATAAATCAGAGCAGTGTCCAGAGGAAACAGCAGAGAAAACATTGCAACGCTAATGAGGCAGTCTTACAGAATTTGCTGGAATTCGGGTATGCTCTGTAGTCCTTTGAAGGTAAAGATTAAACTGTGTACCTGAGCACCATGAGATGTATTGTTAGTTTAAAAGAGGCTGGGATTCTTTTCAATGGCAGCCTAAGAGTCTGGTTCTAGTAAATGTCTATTTGACTCACATATTTGCTGTATGTACCTAATTAATTAAATATCGGGAAAAATGCTTCTTTTAACTTCAAAGTAGACCACAAACCTACCCACTTTATTTTTTGTTGTTTTTTTTTTTTTTTTTGCTTGCGTTTTTCTCCCCCTGGTCCTAGCCATCTTTCTCTCTCACTTGGGTCACTGTAAGATCTTCCTCACTAGTTTCCTGGCTTCCTCTCTTGTGTGTTTAAAGGACACCTTTAAATTCCATGTCACGGCTTGTCGTATTTGCTCAAACCTGCTGGGATGTTCACATCCCACTGGCAGAAGGAACTCTTAAAAGGAGCCCGAAGCACCTGCACTGTGCGGCCGGTCACCTCCTCCCTACCATCATCTCCTGCAGCTGTCCGCATCACTCCCCTCCAGGCTTGCCTGTTCTCCCACACCCCTGTGCATTTCACCCAAACCCTATGCACTGGTTGTTCTCACCACCTGAAATTCTCTTTCTCCACATATTTATGTGGCTTACTTCTTACTTCCTTTACTTCTTGTGACCGTCTCTGCCTTCAGGTCTTTGTTTTTACGTTCACTTGCCATAGTGCCTGATCTGAGCTTTCTACTTTTAACCAAAACTAGTCCCCAGCTGCACAAGGAGGATCCTCAGCAAACCTTTTCCCTTGCTCATACTCAGTTATTTAATTTATGTTTTTTAATGCCACAGTGCTGATAGGCTTCAACACTAACACGTACTTTACTCATTTGCCACATGCATTGTCTACCTTTATGAAAATGGCAGCTTTTCCCAAGTTTCCAGTTTCCCATTTGTCCAGAAGGGTACCTAGCACACCAAGTTGTATTTCACTAATATTTAGTGAACACCAAGTGTTCACTAAATATTGGTTGAAAAGATGCCCATGAGAGTCTCAAACTACATAGATGACCAGCCCAGTTCAATCCAGGGAAGCATTCCCAGTATCTCCCCTTTCAGCCCAAGCCCAGGCAAGCAAGTGTAAAGTCCGGTAAGATCTACAATTTTCCTACTATCCTCACTGTTTGACCCAAGTCTAGTGTCCAGTTACACTTACGTCACCGCCTCCACTTTCTTTGATGTCAGTTACAGTCAGTTAGTTTGGTTTCCTTTCTTTGGTTTTGTCTTTTTTAAGATTTTATTTATTTATTTGAGAGAGAGCATGAGCTGGGTGAATGGCAGAGGAGAAGCCGACCCTCAGCAGAGCAGGGAGCTGGGCGTGGGGCTGGGTGGGATCATGATCTGGGCCAAAGGCAGATGCTTAACCGACTGAGCCACCAGGTGCCCTGATTTCCTGCTTTAGGTATTGCTTTCCTTCCTGTTGGCTTAGAAATACACAGAATATTTCAGGTGATATTCTTTTTAGTGTGGCCTCATTGATTTCCAATCTATCCTCTGGCCTTACAATTGCACCACCATCAGAGAATAGCTTAATATGTCCAACAGAAAATAATGAAGGAAAGAGGTCTGACTTCTATTACAGTCCGAGCCTTGCCAAAAAAATCTGTGTAACCTCAGACAAATTATAAACCTCCCAAGACATCGGTTTCTTCATCGCAAAAACAATCACCATAAGAAATAAGAATGTTGGATTAGATAGATGAAAGAAATCTCCATTTTTTTCCACAGAGAAATTCTATTAAAATGACCTAAAATATTGTCTCAAATTGCCTCAGTGTTTACCTAATGAAAACATAAATCACACTGTTTTTCATTCACGCCACATGGAGTGCTTCTAACAATTAAGTGTTGACATGTGATTACATTTTAAGATTTGTTTTGAGTTTACTTAATAACTGGATCCTGGGTCAGAGACCGTGGTCTGATTTATGCTTGCTTAAGTTTATTTATGGCACTGAATAAATGATAGTGCAACAACTCATTTGAAAATCTCTGCCTAAGAGACAAGAGTTATTGCATGAATTTGCATTTTTCTTTCTAAAATTTAGATAAATGTAAGTATTTATGGAAAGAACAAATGTTACATGTTGGCTCTAAGATCTGTCTTTGGTGTGTACCGGAGTGTTTATCCTTCATGTTATCTTGGTGCAGAGCCCTTTTCAAAGAGTTGTAGGGTGGTTTATGTGGCAGATATAAAAGCAGTGTTGACTCAGTTACATTTTGTATAATTTTTCCTGGTACTTTGCAAAGAAAAAACAAAAACAGCTAAATCAAGCCAAATTCTAAAATTGTGCCAGCCTGTAAAGAAAATTAGTAATTAATTGTAATTCAGATTTACAAGAGTATTTGTTTTTGAATGAAATGAGTTTCCACTAAAGCGTAAACTAGGAGCAAACCTAAAAAAAAAAATTTGATAAGCATTTTATAAGGGAAACAATTGTTACAATTTCTAAAGCCTTCGGCTGGGAGATCTATAGTGAAAAAAATCTGAAAGTGGTATTTATACCTAAAAATAAAACTCCAAAGCTTAATTTTTAATGCTCTCTTCCAAAAGCCTCAATTATATTTTCTCATTGCAATACAAATTAAAACAGTTCTTTGTGAGGTATACAGCATTTTGAAAGGAAAAAGAGCTTGTAGTCTAAGTACACAAGAATGGGTGCAAATCCTAGTTCTGCCAGGTGTTAGATGAGTGACCGTCAAAAGCACTTGGCCACTTGTGTTCACAGCTTCTGCATGCATAATAAAAAGTGAATAATATGCTTATTTAATGGGACTGTTGCATTGATTAGTGGTGCCCTTCCTACAAAGCAGCTATGATCGAAACTGGCCCCAAGATGCTTAGTCATGCTTGTTCCATCCACGTTTTAGTTCTTTTTCTATCCCAAATTCTCTTCTCAATCTAGCCTCAGGGGACATATGTCAAATGTCAATGTTTGAGATACCTCTTATTTCCATTCCTTCTGCTTTTATGTATTTGTTACATTTATTATTGTAAAAACTAAGGCTAATTAACAATATGTCAGCATGCTTACGTTAAAAAAACAAGGTAATGGATGACTGGCCTTCTGATGTTGACATGGATGAGGGACAGGATGAGGGAAGTGGTAATGGTAGCTTGTGTAGGGTGGTAAGATATTAGTAATTGTTTATTTTCATTTTAATACCCTCACTTCACAGTAACTATATGGTTTAATTCCCACCATCCCATAAGAAACCCAGAAAAAGAAGCCTGCACATAAATACAAAATGACTGAGACATACAGAAGTAGATAATTTAGTGCTAAAAAGATGCAGCAGTGGTATTGTGTAAATGCAAAATTCAGAGATTATGGGCTCAATTATGGAAGACTTCATAAACAGGATGAGCTTGAGACAAATTTGATAGGAAGGGAAGATACTCTTCTGGGGTAAAGAGCAGTGGCAAATTTATTCAAAAGTCCTCACTGCTACTGTGCTTGAAAAAGTTCTGGCAGAAAATCCCAGGTCTCAGAGAACATTTGCTGCTGGTCTTATGTCTTATGAGCTAAATCCCAGTATTTTTAAAAATATAGGAAAAATTCACAGTAGGATCATTTCACTAGATTAATTAAAAAGAAAATAGTTCTTTTCATTGGTTTTAGCTCACTATTGAGTCACACATAGTCTTTTGTTCATAAAATGCCTCATTTTATTTCAATTTCACTTACTTGTCATTTCTTATATTTAATGTTACCTTCATATGAATAGCAGTTGCTGGCTATGAAATGAATGTGACAGTCCCCTCAGACACAACAGATTTTTCTGTGGCTGTGATTAATACTGAATGATTCCCTGATGTTAGATGTAGTACATATTAATTAATATCTTTCCTTGGAGATTAACTCCATGGAGGTAAAAGCAAAGCCATAGTTACCTTTTAAGTGTTTTTCCCAGAAACCAACAGACTAAGCTTTAATTAAATTTGTGATGCAAGATGATGTTTTTCTTGGCAACTGTCAATTTCATTTCTGTATCCCTTTTGCTGTGCCTCCAGGACTCAGGGAGCATGGTCTTTTCCAATAGCTTCCAGAGCCAATGCCATTATTTCATCCTCTTCTCTCCTTCATCAAAAATGTGCTACTCTTTCACTCTGTCCACTCACTCTATGTTTCTACTCCACAAATAGCTAATATTTAAGTGAAGATATCAAAACAGGTGATGAGATTTTATTTGTTCTATAGAAGAACATCTTATCAATTCAATAATTACTATATGATTTTTCTAGTAGGTTTCCATTCAGTAAACATTGAGTATTTAGAATGCATTGGGAATAAAATCAATTTGGGAATGCAAGATGGTTATTACATATTTCCTGACTTCAGTGAGCACACAATGCCATAGAAGGAAATATTTGTTAACAGATAAAATATATTACATATAAGTTTTATAAACTAAACATTATGAGGGTCAAAGAAATGAATATCTCAATCTGTATCATTTCAGTATTCTCAGGTGTGTGTGTGTGTGAGAATCATGGGAACTTAAGTAATTCCAAGAAATCAGAATTAGGCCAGTGAGACATTGTTCATCTAATGTAGGTGACCAGCTAACCAACCAGTACAGTGTTATACTTGCCAAGGAGTATAGTTTTAACATATACATTTTTAAAAATCAGTATTAATCAAGTGTTATTGGGACCATAATTGTGTTGCTTTTTGTTTGTTTGTTTTTCTTTTAAGTAGGTTCCATGCCCAACTTGGGGCCTGAAACTCACAAACCTGAAACTGAGACCTGAGGTGAGATCAACAATTGGTTGCTTAATGAATGAGCCACCCAGGTGCCCCTGGTTTCTTTTTTCTTTCTTTCTTTTTTTTTTTTTTTAAGATTTTTCTTTACTTATTTATTTGACAGACAGATCACAAGTAGGCAGAGAGGCAGACATAGAGAGAGAGGAAGAAGCAGGCTACCTGCTGCGCAGAGAGCCCGATGCGGGACTCGATCCCAGGACCCCGAGATCATGACCTGAGCCGAAGGCAGAGGCTTTAGCCCGCTGAGCCATCCAGGCGCCCCACCCCTGGTTTCTTTTATATTTACTTTTTTTTCCTTTTTTAAACATTTATCTATTTTAGAGACAGAGAGAACAAGTGGGAGGGGCAGAGGGAGAGGGAGAAAAAACCTCAAGCAGACTCCATACTGAGTGTGGAGCCTGGCACAGGACTGATCTCACAACCCTGAGATCCGGATGACTTGAACCCAAACCAAGAATCAGGTACCAAACCTACTGCACCACCCAAGTGCCCTGACCCTGGTTTCTTTAATCAAGTTCAATCACATAAATTTTGAAAACTTTTTATTGTTGGAATTTTTGCACGGTTAACCATTGATAAAAATGAAATCTATGAGAGGTAGATCGGCATGGTTCCCCGAAGACATCAGGCAGCACCCAGGGTACTGGGGATTTGGAATCATTCTCTGGCTAGAAAGTTATTGAATGGATTTCCAAATTTAAAAATGGACCAGTTCAACAGCAAGAGAAGACACTGTCGGTAAAATTTGAAGAAGAAAATCCATAAAATGTTGCCATTCTGTCAATGGCATTTTCACTTCTTGTGGAAGTTATAATGTTGAAAGCAAGGCTTAGTCACTATCTCCATGACTTGACCCACCTTTCAGTATTATAGAACCACTGGTTAAAAACATTCTTTCATATATAGGATTTTAAATATGGAATGTTGAGGATTTTCTCTATTTTAAAGACTTTTTTTTTTAAAGATTTTATTTATTTATTTGACAGAGATCACAAGTAGGCAGACAAGCAGGCAGAGAGAGAGAGAGGAGGAAGCAGGCTCCCTGCAGAGCAGAAAGCCCAATGTGGGGCTCGACCCCAGAACCCTGGGATCATGATCTGAGCCGAAGGCAGAGGCTTTAACCCAGTGAGCCAACCAGGTGCCCCTATTTTCTCTATTTTATTATCAACTGTTCTATTTCACGTTTTTTTTTTTTAATTTATGGGAGTTTTGAAATTCCCTTAGTTTTAACAGCCGAAGTGGTCAAAAGTCTTTAAGCAGGCATTTCATCCAAGAAAGTCTCAAAACCATCAAAAATCTGAATCTACCACTTAAGATTTAGGACATTAAAATTTAAACAAATAAGTGTCTTCAACAAATGATACTGGGAAAACTGGACAGTGACATGCAGAAGAATGAAACTGGGCCACTCTCTTATGCCATACACAAAAATAAACTCAAAAATGGATGAAATACCTAAAGGTCAGACAGGAAACCATCAAAATCCTAGAGGAGAAAATAGGCAGCAACCTCTTTGACCCTGGCTATAGCACGTTCTTACTAGACATGTCTCCAGAGGCAAGGGAAACTAAAGCAAACATGAATCATTGGGACTTCATGAATATAAAAAGCTTCTGCACAGCAAAGGACACAGTCAACAAAACTAAAAGGCAGCCTATGGAATGGGAGAAGATATTTGCAAATAGCATATTAAATAAAGGATTAGTATCCAGAATCTATAAAGAAATCATCAAACTCTACACCCCAAAAATTAATAGTCCAGTTAAGAAATGGGCAGAAGATATGAACAGACATTTCTCCAAAGAAAACACACAAAATGATAACAGACATATGAAAATATTCTCAACATCACTCATCATCAGGGAAATAAAAATCAAAACCACAATGAGAGCCCACCTCACACCTGTCAAAATGGCTAAAATTAACAACACAGGAAACAACAGATGTTGGTGAGGATGTGGAGAAAGGAGAACTTTTTACACTGTTGGTGGGAAAACAAACTGGTGCCAGCCACTCTGGAAAACAGTATGGAGGTTTCTCAAAAAGTTAAAAATAGAACTTCCCCATGACCCAGCAATAGCACCACTAGGTATTTATCCAAAGAATACAAAAACACTGATTTGAAAAGGCACATGCACTATCAACAATAGCCAAATTATGGAAAGAGCCCAAATGTCCATCAACTGATGCATGGATAAAGTAGATAGGGTATATATATAAAATGGAATATTACTCAGCCATCAAAAAGAATGAAATCTTGGGGCGCCTGGGTGGCTCAGTGGGTTAAAGCCTCTGCTTTAGGCTCGGGTCATGATCCCAGGGTCCTGAGATTGAGTCCCACATCCGGCTCTCTGCTCAGCAGGAAGTCTGCTTCCCCTTCTCTCTCTGCCTGCCTCTCTATCTACTTGTGATCTCCGTCTGTCAAATAAATAAATAAATAAATAAATAAATAAATAAATAAATCTTGCCATTTGCAAGGACATAAATGGAACTAGAGCGTATTATGCTAAGCAAAATAAGTCAGTCAGAAAAAGACAAGTACCATATGATTTCATGCATATGTGGAATTTAAGAAATAAAACTAATACACACAGAGGAAGGGAAGGACAAATGAAGTAAGATAAAAACAGAGAGGAAGACAAAACATAAAAGGCTCAACTATGGAAAACAATCTGAAGGTGTCTGGAAGGGAGGTGTGTGAGTGGATAGGCTAAATGGGTGATGGACTTTGGGGACGGCACTTGTGATAAGCCTGGATGTAGTATGTAAGTGATGAATCATTATATTTTAAACCAATACTACACTCTATGTTATCTAACTTGAATTTAAATTAAAAAGAGAAAAGAAATAAAATATTTCTCCTAAAAATTTTAAACAAACAAGACAGAGACTATCAAGATTAATATTCTACATTTTAGAATTGTGTAGCTCTTAAAATAATGAATATAGTTAGCCAGATAGAATTAATTCCCAAAACATATTTTCTTCCATGGTTAGCACAGAATCTACCAGATGCTTACAAAGTCCTCTTCTTTTTCCTTCCCGATTCACTTGGCATTAATTTGGCAACCTGCTTATGTCTTTTATTTTGCTCTTCCCAACTTATAATATCTTGGCCACATACAATTTTTAGCATGAAACTTTTTGTTCAAGGGTGCCTGGGTGGTTCAGTTGGTTAAGCAACTGCCTTCAGCTCAGGTCATGATCCCAAGGTCCTGGGATGCAGCCCTGTGTCAGGCTCCTTACTCAGCAGGGAGCCTGCTTCTTCCTCTCCCTCTGCCTGCTAATTTGCCTGCTTGTGCTCTCTCTCTGTCTCTGTCAAATAAATAAATAAAATAAAATAAAATAAAAAACTTTTTGTTCATTTCCCCCCAACTTCCTACATGTATTTTATAGTGATGATGTATGATATAGCTATGTAATTCTGAGGTTTAATAAAAGTATAAAAACTCTTCAGATATTTGGCTTTAAAAGTGAATAGATGTAAAAAACATTATTTTTACAATTTAAGATGCATAATTGTAATTTTTAAAAATATTAATGTTATTTATAATAACAATTATTTTTCACTACTTATAATACATATTTTCTAAATTCTATTATTTAAAAAGTCAAATCATCTTTGTGCCTTTGTATTTCTGGTGAAAATCGCATGGTCAGAATGTATCAGAGAAACCATACATTTTTACTGAAGTCTATTTACTAGTATTTTTCTTTATTGAGATAAAATAGACATATAACATTATATTAGTTTCAGGTGTACAACATAATAATCACTTGATATTTATACATATTATGAAATTATTAACATTCATTACATGGGTATGATTTTTTTCCTGTGATGACTGCTTTTAAGATCTACTCTCTTGCCAACTATTATTTATGTAAAACAATTGAGAGTATGTTCATTAAATTTTTTATTTATCTGATTTATGTCTTTTCAAAGATTCACTCAGGATTTTTTTACTTTATGTCTGTTTTTCTGTGTCAATAATCTGTATGTTATTATTCTTATACTTTGGACTTAATTTGCTAGGCTTTCTCTAACATTTTGAGTTGGACATTTTTTTCTAATGCATGCATTTAAGTAAAACTGATTTTTGCTAATGCATACATGAGCCCATAGCAGTTGTCAAAAATTTTTAAACTTTTTGTTCAGATACATTGAAAGCTATTGTCCTGAGCCACTACCTCTCATTTCACACAAAGCTTGAAGTATGCATACTGCTTTCTTGGACTGTCCACCTCCAACAGTCAGGCCTGGAATTAGAGCGAGACAAATCTTGTACTTACCTAGGGGACAATATTGAAGAGAACTCAAAAAAACTTGGTAATTAAGAAAATTATATTTCATACTGTATTTAAAAAATCAAAATAAATGCTCAAAATCCATGGAGAGCAAAATATCAAAATGTTAAGTTAGAACAACTACTGCTTACTTATTTTAAGACCCTGCCAGAGGAACATTCATTACCAATTAGCTTAAAGTTCTCAGTTTGCAGGTCCCCAGGTGGATGAGTTTATAAGTATTGATAATGGCATACAAACAGATTGAGTAACACGGGACGTTATAGTTTTAGTCCAAAATTAGTTTTACTTTTTTAATTGTAGAGTTTTTTATTAGTTCTTTTCCACTTGATTCAAAATATGGGAGAATATTCTGATAACCCCTGAAAGGGGGCACGATTTTCCTTTTACCCCAGCACAGCGCTGCCTTCAAACATACCTCCTAAGGCCAACCTATTCCCAGTTCCCTTGGAACCCCCTAAATCTTACTTCCTAGACATTGCCATTTGCACTCCCCAAGCACTTTATACATACGAACCCAAGAAGTCCCAGCTGGGCAACAGAGGAACATCAACTATCTCACTGGTAGTCTTGCACACCAACAATCTCGAAAAGTCTGCATAGGAAGCGTGAGCCTGGTATCACTGGCAACAGCGCTTACACCCCTGGAAGACAAAGCCTATCTGGCTTTCCCTCCTCAATCTGGTTCTGAGAGATTCTAGGAAAGCCAGAAAAGCCCTTGGCTGGTGTTAAAGGGCCATCCCTGGCTTTGGCTAGGCACTTGTGGTGTCTACTGCCATAGTGAACACTCCAGTAACAGAAGTAAGACCTCAAGTACTGAAGGAGACTTTGATGTGGTTTGGGGGCATGAACATGAAGGATGTGGGCTTGTGTTCACATCCATTTAATTGTCTTGGGTCATGAAACACTCTCAAACATTAAACTATCATAGATATTAACTGTATTCCTGTTAATACATGTGGAATTAATGCTTATACAGCACCTGCCTTGTGCTACACATAATTCTAAATGGACACTAACCTATTAGAATGGTGCAATGTTCATCATTATCTTTATTCTAAAGATGAAGAAACTGAAATTCTGATGGGTCATTTCCCACTTGGGTGGTGGAGCAGTGTTCTCAATTATCCTCTAATGCCACAGGTCACCTGGCCTGAAGAATTAAATGAGAGCCCAATCCATGATTCTCAAGATATGTTTAAAATGGAAATACCAGTTATATAAAGGTCTCAGACTTATGAGAAGCATCATAAACCCAATGAAGGCCTCCATCAGTACAATAAGTTCTTTGATAGGAAATCTTTTGTTCCTTTCTGGGCTTTTAGGACTTCTGTGTTTATCTATAATGTATGAGTAGTTCAGAAAAAGTAGAAAGAGAATACAGTAGCATCAACAACGTCATTTTTTCTTGAAACTCTTTATAGGAGAAACTTTTTTTTTGAAACTATTTATCATTTAATGGGGGGCAGTCATGAAAGACATCAGTGTTGTTCTCTAAAAGAAATCATGACAAGAATGAAAGAAGCAGTAAGATAAAGATTCCTTAAACACAACACCATACTAATAAATACTAACAATATCATTCTAAAAAATCAGCAAATGATTTGGAAATTTCTAGGATTATTAGTGGATGATTTCTGTATAAACTATATCATATGGTAAGCAAATTTGTATAATAAGAAAGCTTTGTTTAGAGAGCAAAAAGGAATATATATTTTAATATTTAATTCATATTTGGTTTTAAATTAGCTTAAAAATACAAACTGGTTATTGAATAGTTTGACTATCATACCAATATTTAAGGCTAAAAATTGCCCTTCTGTTTGTCAAATTGTCATATTCTAGTACTGACTAGTTTTAGATACTACTCAAATTAGTGTCATTTGTCTTAGCAATTTTCAAAATCAATTTTATTTAGATTTAAATATACTCTCTCTCTCTCTCCCTCTCTCTCTCTTTCTCTCTCTCTCTCTATATATGGTATCAACTACCTTCTTTCTGAGGTATATATTTGGTAACTCTTGCATGGAAACCATATAATTTGATTTTTTGAATTTTTATTTTTCTGAAAAGTATTTTATGTATTTATTTGACAAAGAGATAAAGAGCGAAGCAGGCAGAGGGAGGGGGTAAAGCAGGCTCCTTGCTGAGCAAGGGAGCCCCATGCAGGAATCGATGTGGGGCTGGATGTGGGATTCCCATGTGGAGCTTGATGCAGGGCTCTATCCCAGGACCCTGGGACCATGACCCGAGCTGAAGGCAGATGCTTAATGACTGAGCCACCCAGGTGCCCCTGATTTTTTTTTTTTTAAATCTCTACTTCATTCCTTGAAATTGTTGACATTTGACCCCCACTTTTCAGTGACAGTTCAGTTACTTTCTCCCACAACACTGGAAACAGTTCGTATTGTTCTGGTTTGTCCTACTGCTATTAAGAAGCCCTTCACTGCTGTCTTTCAAGTTGCTTTTTTGTTATTTCAAATTGTTGCTTTGTAGGTAGTCTCTCTTTTCTTTTGGGTACTTTTAGGGCTTATTTATTGTCCGTCATGTTCTACAGTTTTACCATAAGGTGATTAATTATGGCAGTTTAAAGATTCTGCTCAAAATGTGGAGTGTTTTTCAATTTTAAGATCCATGGCTTTCCCAAGTTCTGAAAAGAATTTTCAAATACTGCTTGCCTCCCGTCATCACCATTCTTTTTCTCTGAAACTGAAAAAGATTCCAGAAAAAATAAATACATGATTTTCAATAAATGTGCAAGCTCACAATAAACGAAAGGAAACATGTAGGGTCCGGCAATGAAATGAAAACTTCTCTGAAAATAGTATATTTATTTTTTTTCCAGAATCTTTTGTTTTGTTTGTTTTTTAATATATGGGGGAAGATTCTGGCCAGCCTGGTCTACCATTTTGCCAGAATCAGACAGATTTCTTTTTACGTTATTTTAAACAGGTTTTCTTCTATACTTGGGTAGCCGCCATCATCCCTAATCACAGAGTAATTTGCAACGGCTTATTTCTGCACATGGGCCTGAAACTCTTTACATAGAAAAAACACCATAATATACACATGCAAAAGAGAGTCAGATGGTGAGAGGAGAGACAATTTAGCATATTTATAATTTTCTCATACTAATGGCGCAAAATTTTGTTGGGGAGACCTGTGGCGAATGCCAAGAGAAGCTGGTCTGAGAGTGAGGACTGTCACAGGAAAACCTGAAGGCAAGGGTATTTATGCTTCAGAGGTTGGTATAAGGTGAGCACACTGAAAGGAGATAGTGCTTTTAAAAAGGAAGTTTATTGGAATCATTGAGGGAGCTTTATAACACTAACCATTCCAAGGTCTGAAAATCCTTTCATGTGTTTAGCTGGGCCTAGAAATCTATGTGATAAGCACTTCAGGTGATTCTATGCAATGGTATACTGAGCGGCTTTGGGGAACCACTAGGAACAAGCATAATAAGAAATTAATGGTGGGAAAAGGACGGGTGCCTGGGTGGCACAGTAGGTTGAACTTCCAACTCTTGGTTTTGGCTCGGGTTATGATCTCAGGGTTGTGAGATCAAGCCCTGGGTCCATGCTTGATGAGGAGTCTGCTTGAGATTTTCTCCCTCCCTCTGCCTTTGCCCCTCTCCCTGCTCTCTCTCTCTCTTTCTCTAAAATAATAAGTAAGTAAAATCTTAAAAAAAAAAAAAAATAGTGGGGTCGGGAACTGGTTAAAAACGTACTTTGAAGCCTCCAATAAGGAACCTATGTTTTCTCTAGATGAATGACAGAAAGACTGAAAATGTTCCCCCCCCCCCCAAAAAAAGGCAATGTGACATGAAAAAAGTGGAATGTAAGATAAATATATTAATAACACAAACCCAGTAACTATTGAATCTGCTTAGATATCTAAGTCAAAATATGAATTACACCCTAAGGACCAATGTTGCACATGGCTTGTTTTTATAAAGCCAGTGAGCTAAGAATGGTTGGAAGTATTTTAAGGGGGAGGGGTTGGGAATATGTGACAGAAATCATACTTGGCTCCCAAATCTTTAAAAACTTAGTGTTTGGCCTTTTACAGAATGAGTCCCTGACTTTTACAGGCTGAGTCCCTGACTTTAGAGAGACTCAAGTTTTTCCATGTCACTGTCGTAAATTAGCAAGGTTTCAGCCACAGTGTAATGGGGGAAATATACATGGAGAGGCAGCTGTGCCTGAATGAGGCAAAGACAGAGTAGAGCCAGACTAGAAGTCTTGGCCCAAACCACCGCCATCCAAACAAGATCATCAGAGCACTCGACACTGGGAGTGACCAAAGTATCTTCCATAGCATGTCAGCGACATTTAAAAAATGAGAATTTAATCATGTTAAAGTTGAAATTCTTCATTAATTTCTAATCCTCTTAAGAGAAGCTCAAAACATAGCATAGTACACTAAGCTCTTCGTGACATATTCCAAATTCACATTCTTTATGGTGTCATAACTGATCTACCACAATTCATTCTCATGAAACTTGCTGAGATCCTATGAACATAGAAAATACTTCCACAATGGTTTCATTTTATTTATTTACATATTTATTGTTTTCAAAATAATAGTTTAAAAATCAAATTATACATATGTAATCATGAATATCAACTGTTCCAAACGCTACTCCCAATTCCCCCACAAAAAGGTCTGTTTCATTTTTTCCTGAATTTACCTCCATAATTCTAATGAGTTTTCTCATATTTCCATTTTCTAATTTTCTGTGTTAAATATTTCCACTTAATTCTCACTATTTAGATCAAGATTTAGTACTTTTCATTATTCACTCCCTCCAAACAACCATTTTCCTTTCTTCCAATATGATTTTACCATTTTGATACTCAGTGTGTGTGTGTGTGTGTGTGTGTGTGTATGCACGTGCGTGCGTGTGGGGGGGTGTGGATGTGTAGGTATATAGTTTACAATCTGATACATACTCCACATGTCCTTCCTTTTACAAAACTGTAACTTTCTAGAATTTATAATTGCCTCATTTTTGGGTGGCTGAATATTCAGCATTTGTTACAAAAATTCTTCCTATGCAAAAATGTAACATACCCTGAAGGACTCCATATATTAGAGAATCCACCAAATCCATTTCTATTTTCTTGGAGGCATCCCTCCTGGAACTTTTTATTATCTTGTACAAACCTTTGCAAATTGCTCTAAGTCTTCTGTATGGTTCATTTCCTGTACTATTTGTCCCTCGCCTGCTTCTCTCTTATTTTGGATTTCTTCTTTTACTAAATGTTTTACAACTAATTATCCATTAGTTCACAACAATGGATATCCAGTCATCTGCCCTTCTATATAGCTTTATTTTCCACCTCCAATTCTACTATGTTTCTTTCCTCTGTTTCTTTTTCTCTTTTCACTTATTTTTGTGACTAATACCATCCTGAAGCTGCTGGAGAAATAGAGCACAGAGAAATGTTTTTAAGAACTCATATTCCCCAAATATTTTTTGTGCAAGTCTCACAGTATGTTTCGATATAGAATTCTATATCTTTTGCCAAAAAAATTGAAGGTCTTATTATTTTCTCATTTCCTGTACTGTTTTTGGAAAGTTCAATGTCATTCAGATTCTTTTATATGGAAGAGAGTGATTGCTTTTCCAGAATTTTTAGGAGCTTCTATTTATCCTGGATATTTTGAAATTTCATACTTACATGGAGATAAACACACACACACACACACACAAACACACACACACATTATATTATTATATGTATGTGTGTGTGTATATGTAAACATATATAGATATACATATTTACACATATATATATACACACACACACACAAAATTACCATGCTGGGAACTCAGTAAGCTTTTCTATTTGGAAATCTATATTCTTCACTTTGGAAAATACGTGTAAAATGCTTCTTCAGTTCTTGTACCCCATATTTAATTTTTGTGTCTTTCTAGAACATCTATTTTTCTGATGTTGGACATTTTAGATAGAATCTCTGATTTTCACATCTCTCTTATTTTTTATCTCAGTCATTTCAATCCACTTTCTCAGGACTTTGCTTGATATTATCACTTAAACCTTCCATTCGTATTTTTTAAATATCAGATACAATAGTTCAAAAATATCTTTTTCTCTGGTTGTGAATTTTGCTCAGTGGTTTTCTTCTTCTTTATGAATTTTAGCTATTTTTTTTCCCTAGCTTCTTACATTGCTTTATTTCCTTGAACTCTCCCTCCCATTTTGTTGTTGTTTGTTTGATTTGTTCTCTATCTTTCATGTTGGAGTATTTCTTCACATATCTTTGATTTCTTGGCTATCCATTCATACTTAAAAAGCCATCTAGAATTTTATGGCGGATGTGTAGTGGCTTTCACTGCATGATAATCAGACAGAAGCTTGTTTGCCCTGTATGCCTTCTAACTACTGGCTTTATTCTTTTCCATCCATCAGTATCTAGGGAAGAATCCTCTGCCAGAGGAAAACTGCCACATATGTAAGAGGTGATTTAGGGAGGAGTTGTGATGGTAGAGAAGAATATCTCACCACTCAACCTGTACATTTTTACATTTCTCTCCAGTATTAAGCTTACCTGCTCACTAAGGAGTAGCTCTGTTACAAATTCTACAGTGAATGACCCTGCTCTCTCCTTCTTAGGTATCTGCTACAGAATACGTTTTCAAAAAAATGTTGGAATATGTGATAATGAGAAATAATAAGCATGAAGAATGAAAATCTAGATAGTTCTGTTAGAATTTTAGAGATGGATTACATAAAAAGTACAGGAGCAGAAAAGCTAAAGACAGGGTCACAGATTTGATGGAACAGTGTAAACTCTAGTCCATGAGCAAAAGTTAAATGTGGAGACATGGGAAAAGGTTGACGCTGCCAAGAAACAAGAATGTCTTACTGGACTGGTCAACAGAGACTCCTCAGGCTACTAAGTTTTTTCCAGATGGTGACAGGAAGGGGTGGAGTGTGAATCAAGGTTAAATCTGATTCTCCTAGAACATGTGACCTTTTGGGGTTGGTTTATTGTCTTGGTCACCGCGCACCTAAAGTCCTGAGAGTTGCCATTGTCTATTGAGAGCTAATTCTATAATTAGCAAACTGTCAGATGAAGAAACGAATTCATATCAATAGGATTCAAAACCGGAAATGAAGAATTAGACTAGTTTTATGTGTTAATAGATGGACATTTACTGCTGGAGTAGGTAGGATGTTAATCAATCATCCAACTAAACAGTCAGTATGGTTTTCTGTCTTATCTCTAAGCTTTCTAGAATATGGCTCACTCTCTAAATTT
Organism: Mustela nigripes; assembly: GCF_022355385.1. Taxonomy (NCBI): domain Eukaryota; kingdom Metazoa; phylum Chordata; class Mammalia; order Carnivora; family Mustelidae; genus Mustela; species Mustela nigripes. The sequence goes on from NC_081571.1 coordinate 19,361,956, forward strand.
ACAGGTAACCATTTTGAGGTGATCTGGAATAGTAGCTGTTATGGTCACCATCTAACTCTGATATTTGCTCTGAGTAACTTAATTCAACTGAGAAATTTTAGCGGCCCTGGACATTCAAGGCCTTTTTAAGTTCCATTTTTCACTCTGGGGGGATAAAGTAATCTCTTTTTCAAAAATATGCAAGGCCCCAAATTCCTAGACTTTTTCATCACCTTTCCTTTCTGATTTCTAAGCAGCCAATTCTTTTTTTTACCAAGCTCATTTCCTCTTTCCTACAATACCTTCCCAAATGCAGCCAACAGTAAGCAATATGCACTATTATGATACACTTTACTGAATGTTTCCCCTAGAGCTGTAGACAAGATAGGCATATTATCTGTATTACAAGGTTGCAGCAGGTGAGAATTTTATTAAATGTTTTGCAACAACATAGCCATGTGTCCCTCACATCTTTTTATGTGCCACCTCCTAGTGACTAATACTATAATATATTTTATGTGTTGGCTATAACAAATGCTATGGACTTTATCTTTTCCCCCTTGCTATAATGTCCCAACTCAAGGTAGTAATTACTATGTAGGTAATGATAACACATAGTCTATGCTATGGTAATAATTACCTTTTGAAACGTTAGTGGTTTATATCTGTAAAAGTTTATATCTGCCTCACATTACAGACTGAAGCAGTTTGAATAGGTCGAATTCTCCCCAAATGATGACTCAGGAATCTGGGATCCTACCATCCTGTATTTCCAAAATACTGAAAATCCTTTCCACTCAGCTGCATAAATTAGAGAGAGAGAAAATATGTAGAAAGCTGCATAGGGGCATCAGAGACCAAGCACGGAATGTAACATTCAATAGTCACCCACACATATCACAAGCCAGAACCAGTCAAGTAGCCTCCCTGGATTGCAGGGGCACCTGGATATGTGATGTATATATGTATACAGAAGCAAATACAAATATTTTGGTAAGCACAGAAAAAAAAATAATACTTACTAGAAATGATTTAAGCAATGGAACACCTGGATAACCCTACATAGATTAAAGAAATTATAGCAGTAATTGAAAATACACTTAACAAAGAAATCTCCATGTACGAATCAGTCAGAAGGATCATTAGAAACAGGCAAACTCAGAGATTAGAGAAGTTGATTCTATCTCCCCATTCGTTTTTGGAAGCTCTTATTACCTTGTTATTAAAACCTGACAACAAAAGTATGAAAAATCGAAGTTGCACATCAATGTTACATATAAGAATATTTAAGATTATAATATATTGTTAAAGATAATTCAGGCAGTATAAAATGATAATATATCTTGATCAAGAAGTGGTTTGCTACAGAAGTGGTATGCTCCAATGTTTACATTTGAAAATGGATTAATATTTTCATTTCATCATTAGATAGGGAAAAATCATATGTGAACATTTCAAAAGAAAAAAAAAAGATATCCATTTATGATGAAAACTTAGAAAACTAAGAATGGAATGGAATTTCCTTAACCTTATCATCATTAATTATAAGAAGCTCTATAAGAAATACTATATTTGTAAAAACATACACAAATATATTAGTGAAACATTTCCTTTTGAGATTATACTGATGAAATCTCAAAATCTTTCTTTTTGAGATCAGGAATAAGAAAAGAATGGTGTTATCACCATGTATGTTAAATAGTTTTGCATTATATAAAAAGCAAAGGAGGAAATTATCAGGAAATGTGCATAAAGATTGCACATTGAAGATGATATTGTACATGCAGAAAATATAAAAAAATCTATGTAAATTATTAGAAACAATAAAAGGGTTAGGTAGCTATATACAAAACCAACATATAGAAATCAAGTGTATTTTTAAATATCATGATTTTATTATAAAATTAAATAAAAAGAAACCATTTAAATAACATCAAAATTGAACTGTATAAAAACAAATCCAATAGAAGATATATAAGACCTTTGAGAAAAAAAAACAGTAAAGGCTTTAGAAAAAATTTGAAGCATATACATGGGTAAAGATATACAAAACATTCACAGCTTAAAAATGGCAAAAAAATGATGTACATATTTAAGGCAATCCAAATTAAAATACAGATTTATTTTTGTTGCACTTGATGACCTGATTTTAAACTTTTATGGAAGTGCAACGGCTAAGATACCATTGAAGAAAAACAGAACAGGAGACTTTGCTCAACTCGGTATCTCTCTTTTATAGTAATTAAGACAGCTTAACACTGAAAAAATAAAATAAAATGAAAATTTTAAAAAGACAGCTTGACATTGCCAACAGGATAGGCAAATATCCAATGGAATGAAATTATATCCTCCCAAACAGGTCTACTCATATTTGGATACTTAGTCTGAGAATAGCTAACCTATATACTCCAAATAAATGATGTCAAGAAAATTGAAGATTCACAACTCATACCATATGAAAAATAATTCCTGTGGTTTGAAGACTTAAACACATGAGTCAGAAATGTAAATATTTTATAGAAATTATATATAATATAATTTCACTGAACCTGTGTGGTTCAGTGAGTTAAGCCACTCACTCTTGATCTTGATTCAGGTTATGATCTCGGGATCAAGAGATTGAGCCCTATGTTGGATGTGGAGCCATTGTAGAGCCAACTTAAGAGTCTCTCGTCCTTTTCCTTTGCCCCTCCGCTGCCACCATGTGCCCATGGGCTCTCTCTATCCCTAAAAAAAAAAAAAGAAAAGAAAAGAAGAGAAATACAAGAAAATGGATTCATAATTTCAAAATGTGGAAGAACTTTTTAACAATATGGGAAAAATGCTAATGTTAAAGAAAAATTGATAAATTCAACTATATAAAAATGAGGGACTTCTGGTCATCAACATACACTATAAAAAGAGTGGAAAAGGAGAGAAATGAACTAACTTGACTGTACAGTTTACAAAGTAAAATATTCCAATACTCAAAACCTGTAAGAAAACATGCACAACCAATTATTCGTGGATATGAGAATTAAAAACACATCTGATAGATGCTATAAACATTGGGGTACAGATGGCCCTTCTTTTCACTACATCTGTATCTTTGGGGTAAATATCAGTAGTGCAATTGCAGAGTCATAGGGAAGCTCTATTTTTAATTTCTTGAGGAATCTCCACACTGTTCTCCAAAGAGTCTGCACCAACTTGCATTCCCACCAACAGTGTAAGAGGGTTCCCCTTTCTCCACATCCCCTCCAACACATGTTGTTTCCTGTCTTGCTAATTTTGGCCATTCTAACTGGTGTAAGGTGGTATCTCAATGTGGTTTTAATTTGAATCTCCCTGATGGCTAGTGATGATGAACATTTTTTCATGTGTCTGATAGCCATTTGTATGTCTTCATTGGAGAAGTGTCTGTTCATATCTTCTGCTCATTTTTTGATATGATTATCTGTGGACAAAATTTAAAAGTCTGACAATTAGCAAAGTTGGCAAGCATGGGGATGAACATTATAATCCAATGTACTAATGATGTACAAATGGTGTATAAATTCATATAAACACTTTGAAGAACAGACTGTCTTTATTTAGGAAAGGTGAAGATGTGGGTATCCTATAAAGCAATGATTTACTTTTTGGTGTATATCTTAGGAAAATACTTTTCTGTATCTGCACCTCAATACATGTATACGAATGCTTTGTGCATCATAGTTTTTTGTACACAATAACTGACAATAAGAAAAACAAACCACAGATCTATAAATAATAGAATTAATTTATTAATGTTGCATATTATTATAATAAAAATTACATGCAATGAAATGAACACAGCATGATCATGGTCTCCTATAGCACATATATTAATATAACAAGCTAATACAGTTTAAAAGCAGACAATAAATGATATAGTTTGGGAGTCCATACACATTTGTTAAAACTACAAAGAAAAGTTGGGGTGCCTGGGTGGTTCAGTAGGTTAAGTGTCTGCCTTCAGCTCTGGTCTTGGTCCCAGAGTCCTGGGATCGAGACCCCTGTCACACTGGGCTCCCTGCTTAGCTGTTCCTCTGCCTGCCTCTCTGCTTTTATTTGTCTCTCTCTCTGTCAAATAAATAAGAAAAAAATAAAATAAAAACTATAAAGAAAAGCAAGAAACTTTTCTTACAAATTCAGAATAACATCTACATTCAGGACAAGGAAGTTTGAAGGAAATTTGGGCGACATCAAGGATGCTAAATTATGTTTTCTTTTTGACATGAGTAGGATAATATATATATTTTAGCTCCATAATGATCTGATGAAATTGTATATCTATGTTTTAGTCATATTTTTGATACATGTCATAGTAAGCAATTAAAAATGAAGAAGAATTCTAAAGACATATAGAGGTGTTTTTAATGTCATGTTAATTAACAATCTAGTTGCAAATGAGAGGGGAAATTTTTTTTTCCTTTTTTTAGTCAACTTTCTTTGTTTTTCTTTGTGGTTTGTGTATCAGGGTATGTAATGTGTCCCAAAGCACTAACTGTCCTAAAGCACATGTCAGGTCAGCCTGTTTCTCTGGGGTAGTCTTTCTTAAGTTGCATTGCATATGTGTATCACCTTGGGATCTTGTCACAAATGCAGGGTCTGACTCAGTAAGTGTGGGGTGCAGCGTGAGATTCGAACAAGAATGTGTTCTCAGCTGCTAGTCCAAGGATAACTTTTTAAGGAACAAGACTCCCAGCACACATGACTGATACTGGATTAACTAGAATTCAATTGTAAATTTATAAGTAAAGTGACCCCAGATTTTTTTTACTCAACTGGGACACATTTAAAAGTGAGATGGAACTGTTATTAATAATGGTGCTTGCCATAGACATCAACAGGAACCTCCCCCAGAACCTGGGACATATGTTCTCTCTATCTTTGAGTTACAGTGATCTTTCATGCACTCTACAATTTTAGTATATTGCATTCTAGGAAACGAAGCATCATAAACCCTCCTTCAATATTATACCAACATTGTGCCCAAAAAGAAAGAACTTGAAATGCATAATAAGCATTCTGGGGAAAGGCCTTTGAGTGAGTGAGAAGTTTGTATTTTGGAAAGTGCACAGTAGAGAAAAAGTTATGCCCCAGTTGAAGTGGGTGGAAATTTCCCATCTGCTGCTAGCTAGACAGTCTGGACCTCAGATTCTTTTTGCTTCTGAAATACTTGTAAGACATGATCTTATTCCATTTTAATAATATAATCTCTCCTTATGGCACGGGATTCTGTTTGGTTTTAGCTCTTCCACATGTTTGCATTTTGAACTTAAAGTGATTTTGTTCCTTTCCCTCTTACTTTTCTTTGTAATCTTTGATTTAAAAATTACTTCTAAATCAACATTTAAAGGAAAACAGTAATTGTCTGTGACTACCATAATGAATGCTTGTATTTTTATAAGTAACTCATAGTATATCTTGGAAATTTTTTCATTTAGGGGCTTTTATTCTCATGTAAGTATAAAAAAACAAGTGTTGGGGTTTTCAGTGACTTGATTCATTTATTCATAAGATGCATTGTTGAAAATTTTAAATATTTAACAATGGCCCAAAGCTCTGAGGGACAAAACATAAAGGACAACAAAATAAGAAAAGACACTGCATTTTCATAAAATAAAAGAAGTATCACACATGCAGTCTAAAGTTATGTCCATGAAAACTAATGCATAAATTTCAATATATCGTAATTTTTACAATACTTAATAAAACTAACATTAGGGAATAAAAGGGTTAAAGATGATAATCATAATTAAAGTGAAAAAGAACAACCCTAAAAATTCCTTTTCTCTTTGAAACACCAGGACTTTCCATCTTCTTTACTAAATGTCATAGTGAAAACTTCACTTCCGACAGCATAAAAGGGGATGCTGATGAGACTCCTTTAATATCTCCATCCATATGCATGCAAAATGTTTTTAAGTAATGGAGATGAATGATTATGGCTTAAATAATTAAAAAGTTAAAAACAATGAATCATATTCAGTACCAAGAGTTTAAACTTGAAATAGGATTCTTTTGATAATGACATATGGTTTTCAAAAAAAATAGCAGAAACTGACATTCTAGAAAAACAAAACGAGTGATTCACACCCCACCAAAATTTAATATCACTTCCAGGATATTAAATGCTTCATGTGCCAAGTTAGTCATAGATTCTGTTCTTAACTGCAGGAGACACTACTGATGTTACTCGTTTTTTAAATTTTATTATCATTATTTTTTAATTCTTGTGAATCCATGAAAATTTATTCACATATCAAGAATTCATAAGGAAACAGACTTATCACATCTGATTCATGGAATTGACATAGAGACTTGGTGCAGAGAACTTCTAGAACTAGCTCCCAGCAATACAAAAAGAAATTCTTTCTAAGCTATTGACATTATTTACCTTCACAAATGTGCAACACTTGCTAGGAACTAGGGATATTGTACCTTTGTTGCCTCTAGTCAGGCTTGTGGATGTCCTTAATTGTTAAACAATCCATTCCATTCCATTTAACAAACATCTCTCAAGCATGCATACCAGGACCTATGGTGATGGTGAAGGATTAACAAGACAATTTCTTTCCTCAAGGAGCTCACACTCAGGGTGACAGAAAAGTGCACATCAAACAGAGTTTGACAAGTGCTATGAAAGAGGTGCTGGAATAGAAGGTAAAGTAGTTCAGGTCCTGCCACTTTTAGCTAAAATCACATTCCCCATGATGTATTTACTTTGGATCTATGCATACATTTTAGTCCATAGGAAATCAAACATCTCTTCCACATGACTAGTGCTTGAGTTTTGCTGCTTCTCTTGTTGGTTGATCGCTTTTTTCCCTCCCTCCTTTGGCCTAAGTGTACATCGGTGTCACCATTTCCTACTAAATCTCATCCCTTTCTTCTCAGATAAAAAGAAATCTGCATCTTATTTATTTTCTCATGAATATACTTTTTCCTTTCATGACCTCCTTAAAATGAAAGTATCAGAAGTAAACAGAATACTATTTCATGATATGATGAATATAATTTTATGAACACAGTTTAAGATGGTAGTTAGTATCAGAATGCTATACTCAAACAATTTTTCTCTCCTCATCTTTTTTTTACATACAGCAAGGCCATGTAAATGCAGTGAATTCATGTTTGTTTGCTTGCTTTTAAGCAATAATGATTTATACCTATTCGATTACAACACATTGTAATGTTTAAATATTTTGAATCGAAAATCTGATAACAAACATTTAACTCTTCTATCAGATTAAGAGATTTGATTAATGTTACTTATACTTTTATCCAGGCAATAACAAAGTGCTGATCAGTATAATGTCAATAACAGGGTCTTCTGCGTGAATAGATATTTTTCCAAAGAAGACACTCAGATGGCTAAGAGATACATGAAAAAATGCTCAAATCACTCATCATCAGAGAAATAGAAATCAAAACCCCAATGGGCTACTACCCCACACCTATCAGAATAGCTAACATTAACAACTCAGGAAACAAGAGTTGTTGGCAAGGTTGCAGAAAACAGAACTGTCTTACACTGTTTGTGGAAATATAAACTGGTGCAGTCACTCTGGAAAATAGTAGGGAGGTTCCTCAAATTTAAAAATAGAGCCACCCTACAATCCAGCAATTGCACTGATAAGTATTTACCCAAAGGATACAAAAATACCAATTCAAAGGGATATATGTACTCCAATGTTCATAGCAGCATTATCAACAATAGCCATATTATGGAAAGAGCCAAAATGCCCATCAACTGAATGAGGAATGGATAAAGATGTGCTATATATACAATGGAATATTAGTTATCCATCAAAAAGAATGAAGTGTTGCTATTTGCAATGATGTGAATGAGGCTGGATATTATGCTAAGTGAAATAAGTCAAAGATAAGTATTATAGGATATCACTCATATGTGGAATTTAAGAAATAAAACAGATGAACATGGACAAAGAAAAGAGAGGGCAAACCATAAAACAGGCTCTTTTATTTTTTGTAAGATTTCGCCCATTTATTAGAGAGAAAGAAAACACAAGTGGGTGGAGGAACAGAGGAAAAAACAGACTCACCACTGAGCAGGGATCCAGAAGCAGGGCTCAATTCCAGGATCCTGGGATCATGATCTGAGCGAAGGCAGACACTTAACCAACTGAGCCACCCAGGCACCCCAAAACAGACTCTTAACTATAGAGAACAGACTGAGAGTTGCTGAAAGGGAAGGGGTCAGGAGACGGGCTAGATGGGTGATGGGTACTTGTTGTGATGAGTGACCGATGTATGTAAGTGATGAATCACTAAATCCTACCCCTGAAACTAATATTACACTGTGTGTTAACTAACTGGGATTTAAATAAAAACTCAGATGAAACTAAAAAAAAAAAAAAAAAAAAAAAAAAGAACAGGGTCTCCTGGATTTCCAGTGTAGCATAAGATAAATGTCTCCAGGGAAATGCTTAGCAACTGCCTCTTGCTGAAGAACCAATTTCAGCCTCGGGAAATATGTACTACAGGGGTCCCCAAGAATCTAATCAGGACTGAACCGTTCATCAAAGATGGATTCTACTTTGCTATATTTCCATTTCTATCGTATTCTGTGTTTCAGTCAGTGCCCCTTTGTTCGTTACTTTGTCTTTACATATACTTCTTTTTTGCTTTTGCCATGTCTGTCATGCATAGTTCACCTCTCATACCCTGCTCTGCCACCTATTCCTCTTCTGAAACTTTCCCTTTTTACGTATATACCAAAACTACATGCATCAAATATTATCCGTTTTTAACCCTCCAGACTGACTTAGGATTTAATGATCTTAAGATTGGTCCTCATTTGTGTCCCGACCTCTCAGATCCCTCATAGTCTTTGGTTCAAAAGGTAAAAATGGTAAATGGTAATAATTTTATTTAAGGTGTACTGAGTATTTGATATGTGACAAGCACCTTCCTAAGTCTCCCCTGAGTATTTTCATTTAATCTTAATAACAAACCTATATAGTAGATCTATTAACAGGCCAAGCTGTGAGATATTGCACTTTTGGTTACAGACCACTGCAATAAAGCAACAGGCACAATAAAATGAGTTAAGTGAATTTTTCGGTTTCCTGGTGCATATGAAAGTTGTGTTTACCATATACTGCAGTGTATTAACTGTGCAATTGCATTATCTTGAAAAAAATGTACATACCTTAATTAAAATACTTTATTGCTAAAAATGCCAGCCATCATCTGAGCTCAGGGAGTTGGAATTACTGATCACAGATCACCATAACAAATGTAAGAATAATGAAAAAGCTTGACATATTGCAAGAATTGCCAAATTGTGACAGAAACATGAAATTGGAGGGGAAATGAACCATGAGAGACTGTGGACTCTGAGGGGTTTGGAGGGGAGGGAGGTGGGGGTTTGGGTGAGCCTGGTGGTGGCTATTTTGGGGGGCATGTATTCCATGGAGTGCTGGGTGTTGTGCATGAACAATGAATTCTGGAACACTGAAAAGAAATAAAAAATTTAAAAAAGGAAATGAGCAAATGCTCTTGGAAAAATGGAGTCAATAGACTAACTTGACCCAGGGTTGCCACAAACCTACAACCTGGAAAAATTGCCATACCAGCAAAATGCAGTGAAAATCACAGTAAGAGGTGTGCTTGTCTTGGGCCATTTCACAAAGAAGGAAACTGAGGCACTTGCTCAATGTCTTGCAGTTGGTAGGTGGACTGGGAGAATTAGAAGTGATCCTTTGACTGCCATTTTTACATTGTAATTATTCAACCAGTTGTAATTCATCAGATTATTCTCTGTCAAAGATATTTAAAGAAAGCTTAAAAAATGTCTTTAAAAATCAATACCTTACTACATGCACATGAATGGCTAAAATTAAAAAGTCTGACAAAACCAAATACTGACATATATATAGTATTTGTAACATATATAAATAAAATCATATATATATCATATATATACAAAATCATATATATATATATATACATATATATATATATAATTTATCTCCACTATGACCAGAGAATTTCATGCCCAAGTATTTATCCAAGAAAACTGAAAAACTAAAGGTTTTTAATGGGAATATCCTTCTCAGCATTATTTTCTAATAAAAAACTGGAAACTGTCCAAGTGTCTATCAGTAGGAGAATGAATAAATGGACTGCAATGTTCATACAATGGAATACTACTCGGGAATGAAAGGGAGGGGTGCCTGGGGGACTGAGTGGATTAAGCCTCTGACTTTTGATTTCCGCTCAGGTCATGATCTCAGAGTCAAGAGATTAAGCCCCGAGTCAGGATCCACAATCAGTGGGGAATCTGCTTGAATTTCTCTCTCTCCTTCTCCCTCGGCCTCCCCTCCTCTCTCTCTCTAAAATAAATAAATAAATATTTTGAAAAAATGAAAGGGAATGGGGTTCTGATACACGGATAAACAAGAATGAATCTCACAAAAATTATACTGAATAGAAGCAGCCTTTCACCAAAGTTACTGTATACCAAAGTAATGCCATTCCCTATTTTTCTAAGGAAAAAGGAAATAAATTATACTTCATACCATGGTTTGTTTTTTAAGAATTCATAAAAGACCCTAGTACTTGCTTCACTCTTCTCGGATACTTAGTATTCCAAACAACCTAAATATTTGAAATCAAGTTTTCATACATGTCATTTACCTCCTTTTGCAAATGGAATTATTTCCCTGGATTCTAGTCGTCTGTCTGTTCTCTGTGATTCGCAAAGATTGAGGAACCTGGTTCGGAACATTCTTTCTCTTTGTACTCTGCTGCTTGTTCTGACCTGGAGATGTCCTGACCAGTGAGTGCCGGCGCCGTGTGCTAGCCCTCACCTGCCCGGCTCCGCTGGCATGTAAACAGCCTCCTGTCTTCCTCTAGCGGCCGCAGCGAGACATTCCTCTTGTGAATTGGACAAAGGCAGAGCGGCACATAAATTGTTCTGTTAACATTATACCATCTGTTCCACAGAATGGAACTCTCTCTTCCTGGTTCCTCTTGCTGTTTTCAACCTAGCAAAAATGTTCTTTTTATTGTTTCTGCCTATTTTGCAAGGCTCCGATTTTTTCCTTATTAGCCTTCTTATTACTATTTCATGCAGCTCTTATATTTGTATTTAGGATCACTTCTCCCCTGCTTTTTGCTTTCTAAATATATAATCACTGAAGAACTCTCCAAAGTCACAGAGATTTCTTTAGATACTATCACATTTTCTTCTCTTAAGACTTTTCTCTTATGCAGGCTCTAACCCATGGCATTCCCCACCATTTCTCTAAAGTTATATTTTTTTTTTCAAAATTAAAACAAACAAACAAACAAACAACCATGGTTGGAAACTTGAATGGGTATGTCCAGTTAAAATTAGAGTGAATTATGAGAACAAAGGAGGCTTTCATAAATATACCTTTCACCACTCCTCTGCTCAAACCAATCGTGGTATTTTCTTGGTAAAGTAGAAATTATTTTGTAAGTTTGTGATTTCTGTTGTTTCTTCCTTTTCCCTAGCAATGACTGAGAAATTTTTCTTTGAGATTTATGTATAGGCCCTTATAAGAATGGGTCTATGAATTGTCTTAGCAAAATAAATGCATAATATTTTAATATATTTTAAGCAAAAATAAAGGTATAATGCTGCTAATCAATTCCTGTTTGGGGGGGGGGTTAAGATTTATTTATTTATTTCAGAGAGAGCAGAGGGATGAGCAGAGAGAGAGAGAGAGAGAGAGAGAAAATCTCCAGCACTCTCTCACTGAGTACAGAGCCCAAAGTGGCAGATCTCATGGCCCTAAGATCATGACCCAATTCAAAGTCAAGAGTTGGAATCTTTGTTAACTGTGCCATCCAGGCCCCCCTCAATTCCTGTTTGTTTTTGTTTTTTTTTACCTTAAGTTCATAATTGTCTAAAATACTCTCTATTAGTGTCACAGCATTATTTTCAATGACATGGTATGTGTCATATTACTTTGGGGATTAAATATGAATGTAGGAATTATTTAGAGCTGTAATTAAAAAAAAAATGTTTAAAAAGGTACTCTAAGTAGAACAGGGCAAAGAGATATAAGGCTCTTCCCCACTCATGCCCGAAACAGCTGAAATCACTGGGTTCGATTTGAACTTTCACTTGCTGATGAATTGGTGATGTGGCTTAGATTAAGCAATTTTATTAAAGCTTGCAAGAAAGAAGAGCTTCATTGTTATATATTCAGTTAGACGTCTCTCAATGTGCCACTGGGTACTCTTTATAGGTAATTTAAGTTAATACAGTAGCCTCCAGAATAGTATCTCAAACATCAGTGTCCCTGGGCTGTTCCTCCACGTCGCTCTAAGAGAATAAATATAATCTAAATTCGCATATCAGCGTTCAGTGTCCTCATACTCTGGCTACAGTCTGTCTTTTCACAGTCTTTAAACAATTTCCCATCATCCCAAAACAGTTCTATTCCATACAATCTGCTCTCAAGCCCTTCTAAACTTCTTTAAACATAGTTATGAATAATTAAGCATATATATAGTTAAACATGCACAGAGCTAAACATTGTTTTATCTCCTGACATTAGGAAGGGTAGTCATACAGTAAGGAAAAACAAATCAAGAGTGTACTTTGGAACCATAGAACACGTTTACAAACACTTCTGAAATCTTCGTTATTTTGAGTAAAACCATTAATATCATGAATATAAAAAGACACTGGACTCTCTTGGAGGTTCCCCTCCCTTCAGCCCTGGACTGAGAATTTGGGAGCAGAGACTGTGCATGTGCCAAGCTCCTTTTACTCTGATCACTCCTGGGAGCCTGGGTAATCTGCAAGCACACACTCTCTGTTCCTTTCCTTTCAGATATACGTTTACAAAGATAGGTCTTCACATAGGGAGGCTCAATTTTTTCCAATGATTTGGGGGGAAAAAGACCTCTTTAATATACTTTTTGGGATTTGATATTAGGACGTACACAAGCCTCCAAATAAAGGAAATGTTCATCATTGGCCCTTCCTTAGTAATGAAAATGATGCTAATATTTTAGTCATAAATTCTAATGGACTCCAGTCATAGTGGAGAAAATGGTCATTGAATGGATTCTCCTTCAATCTCAATAATATTTCTCACTAGTTTCCCATAAATATTAATTAGTGCATACTCCCTCTTAAAATTTGTCATACATTGTTATGTGATGTTTGGATTATAACACTCTTACTATTTTTGTTTTCAAAAATATGTTTTTGTTCTTCTTTCATGACCATTTAATACATAGTTTGGATCTGATGCACCAGTATGGCTCAGTCTGTCACTCAAAAGTACTATATCTTGATTCTTACTAAGTAAAACACAGAAGATTTTGAGATTTATAATTATGTGAAAGTCTGGAATAAGAAAGTTGTGATTGCCTAAATTTTGCTTTTCTTTGTTTTCTTTTCCCGATTATTTTTGTTTGTTTTTGGATGAAACAAAGTGGATGCTATTTATCTCACAGTGATATCTATACTTCTAAAATGCGCACAAAGTCAAGTTGAAATAAAAGGCTATGTGACTATCTACAGACATACAGGTAACTGCCTTTGCACGAAGAATGCCTCAAAACAAACAGATGAGACTGAGATCCATGAAAGATTACAGGGTCACATTCCACAGTAAACATTAAGAAAGGTGGACAAAATAGATGATAAAGTAAATGTTTTCAGAAATGGAAATACAGGAAGGTGGGTGGGGGTAAAAAGATAAAGGGGATCAAGAACACACTTACCTTGATGAGCTCTGAGTGATGTACAGAATTTTTGAACCACTGTATTGTACAGTTGAAAGTAATATAACTATATGTTAGTTATACTGAAGTACAATTTTTTAAAAAATCCATTGCTTTCCCAATGTCATATAAAAGATTAGCACACATAGTGGGGAAAAAAAAGAAAGAAAAACAAACTATATGGGGTTGTAAACTTCAAGGGAAGAGAAACAAGAAAGGAAAACTCTGCAATTTCAGCTTCTAGGTTTCAGCACTGGGAAGCAGCCAACCCAGTGGTCTTACTGAATTGAGGAGACAAAGATAGCAGCTAAGGTAGAATGAGGAAGCTACAGTGCATGTGACAAGATAACTGAGAGGAGAGATCTATGCACAAAAAGATCTCTGAATTCCTGCAGAGATGTCTCAACAATTCTTTGGCACATTTGCATTTTTGTGGGAAATTATCTCTGGAAAGAAATAAACTGGTTAATTTTTAGAGCTCAATTAGGACTTGGATTAAATTGACTTTTGACCAGCCAGAATGGACAGGCTACATAAAACAATGATCATTGGGTAGAATGCTCAGGATAATATGGCCTTAAGAGTCTAATTTAGGCTTAAATTAAAGTCTTCTCTAGATAGACCCATAAAAATTTAACTGTAAAGAATCTACTGTGAAGAGAATTAAGAAAATTCCAAGTAACTGCATAACAAAAAAGGCCAATTGTCTTTTTATTTTTTAATTTTTAATTTTTTAAAGATTTATTTATTTTAGAGAGATAGAGCATGTAAATAGAGGGAGGCAGAGGGAGAGAGAATCATCAAGCATGCTCCCTGTTGAGCATAGAGCCTGACATGGGGCTTGATCCCAGGATCCTGAGATAATAGCCTGAGCCAAAACCAAGAGTCCAGCGCTTAAATGACTGAACCACCCAGGCACCCCTGACAGTCTTCTTAAAAAGTACACACACACACACACACACACACACACACACACAAATACAGCACACAAAACAAACACAAAAATTCAATGTGCTGTATACGATCAGAAATTACTAGACATGAAGAAAAGCAAGAACATATGTCTTCTAGTCAGAAGAAAAATTAATTCATGAAACAGACCCAGAAATAAAGAATGTGATGGAATTAGCAAAACATTAAAAGACCCATTAGTAAGATGTCAATATTTACAATACTATAAATTCCATGAATTTTTATTATGTGTCATTCCATTTCCATTAATCCAAGATATAATTCATAAATAGTGATAAAGAGAAAATCTTAAAAAGAGCTCAAGAATAAAGACATTATGTACAAAATAAGAAATATAATGACAGATTTCCACAGAAACAATGCAAGCCAGATTAAGATAATGTAGACATATCTTTAAAATAGTGAAAGAAAAAAAAGTCAACATAAAATTCTAGAACAAGAAAAAAAAATTTCAAAAATCAAGCAAAATAAGAACTTTGCAGACAAACAAAATCTGTGAAATTTATTCTCAGCAGAACAAATATGATATATTAAAAAGAATGTATTTAAAAGAACCTCTTCATGCAGAAGAAAAATGAAACAAGGTGGAAAGTTGGATAAGCACAAAGAAATGTGGTTACAAGAAGTGAAAAATACATAGTAAATATAAAAGACTATTTTTTCTTTTAGTTAATCTCTTTAAAAGATTAAAAGAAATCAGCTCTGTAAGCAAAATAACTAGCACTGTTGTAGAAGATTTATAAAATATGTAGAAGGAAACTGATTAATAATAGTAATACAAGAGTGTGGGACCAAAAAAATGGAAGTTTACTCTTTTTTTAAATTTTTTTTAAAGATTTTATTTATTTATTTGACAGACAAAGATCACAAGTAGGCAGAAAGGCAGGCAGAGAGAGAGGAAGAAGCAGGCTCCCTGCCGAGCAGAAAGCCCAGTGCAGGGCTCCATCCCAGAACCCGGGATCATGACCTGAGCCGAAGGCAGAGGCTTTAACCCACTGAGCCGCCAGGTGCCCCTGGAAGTTTACTCTTATTGAATTTTACAATATAGATGAAATGCATAGAAAACAGTCACTGAGATGGGTCTTTGAAAAATCCCCATAAATGTGAAAGGAATGAAATCATACACAATATAGTCATTGAACATAACACTTCTGTTACATATACAGCTACATACCATAGTTGGAAGATACACTGAAAAATCTACTTATTTGGAGATAGTTCAGGTAGGTTTCTGAATAACCCATAGGTGACACCATTAAATAACATAACTTAAAAATATTAAAGGAATTTAGAGAAATTCTTGGGAGAAAATTTTTAAAAATTTGTGGAATTCACCTAAAGACATGGTGCTACTAACCCTGCATTGAAAAAATAAAGGGATCTAAATCCACTTAATGAGAGCGATGAACACAAAATAGTTTCAAATATGATAAATATTAAATCAACCATATAAATAATCATTTTAAATATGAATGATCAAAGTATACCAATTAAAAGACAGAGATTTGAAGTGGACTAAAAAACAAAGCCCAAGTATACATTCCACAAGAAACTCACTTTAAATATTAAGAGATGGAGGGGCACTCGGTGGTTTAGGGATCTGGCTTAGGCTCAGGTCATGACCCCAGGGTCCTGGGATCCAGTCCCATATAAGGCTTCCTGCTCATTGGAGAAAATGCTTCTCCCTCTGCCCCTCCACCTGCTTGTGCTCACTTGTACAATCTCTTTCTCTCTGTCTGACAAATAAATAAAATCTTTTAAAGTAAATAAATAAGTAAAATAAAGACATGGATAGAATGAAAGTAAAGGGATGGAGAAAGATACACAAAGGTGACACTAGTCAAAAGAAGGCTGAAACAGCAATATTGATTTCAAAGAATGTATTAGAGCAATGAAAATGATCAAGAACAAAGAGGAGCACTGCATAATGGTAAAGGGATCACTTCTCCAAGAAACAATCCTTGAATGTTTACATTTAACATAAAGACATACATATGTACATACATATATAAGGATAAAAGAATCCTTAACATGTTTACATGTAACAACAGAATATCAAAATACATGAGGCAAAAAATGATAGAACCTGAAGAATAATTAGACAAATCCATTCCTACAGATAGAGACAGCAAGACCCCCTCTATTGGTAACTGACATATCCAACAGGCAGAAAGTATGTACTTGAACTGAGCAGTACCATCAATTAATTGGATCTACTTGACTTTGGTAGAATACATCATCCAACAATAGAAACGGCATGTTCTTCTCAGACTCATGTGGAATATTCACTAACATGGACAATATTTTGAGACATAAAACACACCTTGACAAATTAAAAACAAAACAGAAATTATATGAAGAATGTTTTCAGACCACAATGGAATTAAACTAGAAATCAATAGTAGAAAGATAGCTGGAAAATTCCCAGAATATTTGGAGGCAAACAGCATGCTTCTAAATAACAATATGTCAAAGAAAAAGTCTCAAAAGAATTTGAACAAACTTTTTTTTTTTAACTAAACATCAGGTGAACTAAATAGTCAAGCGATTTAACATAAAGGGGCAAAGACAGTGCTATGTAAAAGGAATAATTTTTCAACAAATGATACTGGAGCAACTGAACATCCACATTTAAAAAAAAAAGTATCTAGATACAGACCTCACAATTCTTCAGACAAAAATTACCTCAAAATAGATGATAGACCTAAGTATGAAACACATGACTATAAAGATTCTAGAAGATAGCAGATGAGAAAATCTAGAAGACCTTGGATTTGGTGACCATTTTTGTATCTGCAACACCAAAAACATGATCTGTAAAAGAAAAAGAAATGTTGGGGCGCCTGGATGGCTCCACCAATTGAGCATCCAATTCTTGATATTGGCTCAGGTCATGATCAGGTCTATTGGTCATGAGATCGAGCCCCATGTCTGCTCCACACTCAGCAGGAAATCACTGAAGATTCTCTCTCTCCTTCTCCCTCTGTTCCTTTGCCCACTCAAACACACACACTCTCTCTTAAAAAAAAAGAAAGAAAGAGAGAGAGAGAGAGAGAGAGAGAGAAAAGAAAAGAAAAGAAAAAGAAAAAGAAAGAATGACTGCTCTATAAAAGATAATTTCCACAGAATAAAGACAGAAACTGCAGATCTACAGAACAAGTATCTGGTAAAGCACATGAATCCAAAATATGCAAAGAACTCAGCAAAAGGGGGTCTGGGTGGCTTAGTCAGTTAGGGCCAGACTCTTGATTTCTGCTCAGGTCATTATCTTAGAGTCATGAAATCGAGTCCAATGTCTGATTCCATGCTTAGCACAGAGTCTACTTGAGATTCTCTCTTTCCCTCTCCTGCTGCCCCTCCCCTCATGTGCGCTCTCTCTCTCTCTCTCTCAAATAAATAAATAAATCCTTAAAAAATATATTGAAAAATAAGAACAAAGATGGAAGCATTCACACTTTAATTATGAAGCCATAACAGTCAATTTAGTGTGGGAGGTATGGGAAGATAAATAGAGCAGAACAGAGTCTAGAAATTCTCATATATGATCAGTTTTATACAATCAATTAATTTTGACTTGAATGAAAACAAAATGAACCACCAAAACCACCAAAGAAATCAATGATCAATTAGATTTCATTGACTCAGAAAATATAAAAATACATTTACAAAACTTATCTCTGACATAGTTCTTGTATCAAATACCTATGTTAAGAACACTAAAAATATATTAATAACAAGATAAACAACTTGATTTTTTTTAAAGTATAGGAAACATATACAAATATTTCTCCAGAGATGATGTGGAAAATAAGGCCAGAAAAACACTCAGCACCATTAGGCAATAGGGAAATGCAAATTAAAATCACAATGATACCCCTCTCTACAAGACTTATCACTATAATACTGGAGAGGCCAAAATTTAAAATTCTGAAACTGTCAAGTGTTGGGTAGAATGTGGAGTAACTGAACTTCCCACACATTGCTGAGTAGAAATGCAAAATGGTATAGCCACTTTGAAAACAGTCTGGCAGTTTCCTTTAATACTGAAAATTCACTTACCTTAAAATTCAGCATTCCCACTCATAGGTATCCTTCAAGATAAATTAAAACATTTCTGCACAAAAACTTGTATGTGAATTTTCAAAGCAGTTCTATTCATAGAGCTCCACCCTGGAAGCAATTCAAATGGCCAACTGGTGGAGAGATAGAAATCATTGCACGCCTATTCAATGAAATTTTACTCCATGATAAGAAGGAACAAAATTCTGATATATACAACAGCTTGATGAATCTCACAAGTATTAGGCAATTTGGAGAAAAGCAGGCACGAAAGACTATATACTATATGAGTACATTCAGAAGAAATTGTAGCAAAGGCAAAACTAGCATACAGTAACAGGATAGCTATTGTTGCCTGTGACAAAAGCTGAGGAGAACTGATGGACCCTGAGTGAGCAAAAGCAAACTTTCGGAGGTGATGAAAATGTTCTCTGTCTTACTTGTGGATGTGGCTGCCCTGCTCTAACACATTTCTCTGAAGTTAAGAAATCACACTCTTAAAATTGGTGAATTTGATTGTAGGAAATCTCTGGTAATAAATGCAATTAAAATGATAAAGACAAAAAGAAAAAAAAATGAGAAGTTTTAGAAATTAGTCCTGCTTCTTAACAAGCTGTATTTTAAAATGATCATCTTTCATCCTCATACAGTTTATCTATAAAATGGTAACAAAATTGCTTCTTCTCTCTGGTCGACCAATTAAAAAAAAAAAAATCTTGCCTCAATTTCCAGAAAATGTACCTTCCAGGAATGTGTTTCATAAACTGTAAAGTATCCCTTTAAACATATTTTGATTGTTGTGTCACATGTGTTTAATGGGTAGTTGAGTAAGACACCTTGGGCTATGTTTGGGCCTATGGGAAAAGATGAATATGTGGCAACCATTTATTTTCCACTTTTTCTCACATGGATAAAACCAAACTCTATTTTAGCCGTGGGTATTATTTTCAAATAAGCTGCCATCATTTCCTTTCTAATTGATTTGAATGAAGTCTTTGTTTAAAAGTCTGTCCCTGTCTGATTTCTGTGCCTTGGGCAGATTACGGATGCTTTCCCCCTTAGTCATTCACACGGAATTCACTGCTTCCCTTTAGTCAACCAGCCAGGGTTGAGCACCCATGGAACGGCAGTGTGCAAGTCTCAAGATAAAGATATTATGCATAATATCTATCTCTTTAGATGTATATAATATATATATTTTTTTTTCAAGATTTTATTTATTTGAGAGAGAGAGAGAGCAAAAGAAAGCATGAGAGGAGAGGTCAGAGGGAGAAGCAGACTCCCCACACAGCTAGAAGCCTGGGACTTGATTCTGGGACTCTTGGATCATCACCTGAGCCATAAGTAGTCACTCAACCAACTGAGCCACCCAGGTGCCGTGTGTGTGTGTGTGTGTGTGTGTGTGTGTGTGTGTGTGTGTGTTTTAGAGATATTTTGAAGATTTTATTTGTTTATTTGAAGAGGGGAGAGTGAGAACAGAGGGAGAGGGAGAAGCAGACTCTTGGCTGAGCAGGGAGGTCGAGGGCCACTTAACCCCCTGAGCCCTTCAGGTGCCCCAAGATTCAAGACATATAAAGGAGAATAAAACCATTGTGCCTTTTGTCTTTTCACTTAATCACTTTTATTATACTTCCTTTACTTCCCTATTCTACTGTTAATTCTTTGTTCAAGCTGCTGTTATTCTTGTGTGCTTCCTCTTGCTGGGAACCCCATCTCAAACAATTTCCCTGAAGGTTATGTCACACATCTAATGAAAATACCTTTCTGATCATTTCATTCTTCCATTTAAAAGCTCTCAGAGAGTCTCTCCCCTGTCTATTGGTGCATAATGATCCAATGAAAGGGAAACCATCTTTAAATCAAAGGAATCTGAGTTTAAATTCTGATTCCTGCCAAATGACTCTATGGACGAGTAGCTTATCCTTTCTAAGCTTCAGCTTCCTTATTCCTATAAAGCCCAAAATAATTCATTTTGTGGCAGATACTACTCATGGAAAGAGCTTGATACAACGTCTGGCACATATAGTCGGTGTCTGGTAAAAGGTTGTTATTATTAAGGAACAAGGACTTTGCAAGTCTTAGTTTGTCATTAAAATTTTGTTTGGGGGCCCTGGGTGGCTCAGTGGTTTAAACCTCTGCCTTCAGCTCAGGTCATGATCTCAAGGTCCTGGGATCGAGCCCCACATCGGGCTCTCTGCTCAGCGGGGAACCTGCTTCCCCCTCTCTCTTTGCCTGCCTCTCTACCTACTTGTGATCTCTCTCTGTCTATCAAATAATAAAAAAAAAATACTACTCTAAAAAAAAATTTTTGTTTGGGCAGGTTTGTGATTCCAACTAATCTTTATGCTCAGCCTCCTGAGTGATGAAGAGATACTATGGAGTGTTCTACAGCAGCAACAAAACTATAGCAATGCAGTCAATGTGTTGCATCATGGTTCAAGAAATATGTAGGGTTCCAAGATTGTATGTACAAGAAGAGGGGCACCAATGCAATACACACTTCAAGAAATGAATTATCTTTTAATGTTGAGGGTTTTTTCTTTTTTTGACTTGCTCATGATAGAGAATTCAATTCAGATTTAAATTAAAATGTGGTTTTGTGAAGCAGCTGAACTCTTTCATTTTACATACATATTGTCACATTTTATATTTTTCTTGTAGCGCAAATGCAGCTGTTTTACTTAAAAGATAATTTTCTATTTGTTAGAGTCAATCAGCGTTTGTAATACTGTCTCTTTTGCATCTAGACTGACTTTGTTGCTTCTTGAGGAGACATTTAATTGGCTGGAGCCTAATGTGTTTTTTGTGTGTGTGGATGTGTGTATTTTCCATGTATTTTCTGGGATGATTAGGAAGGAAATGATGGGGAATGAGGAACTGAGACTGAGAAAATGGGAGCTGGAAGGAATATATGCAAATATAAATTCCTGTCTGACTAGAAGAAAGAGAGTTTTCAAGGCAAAGAAAGTACATTATGTTTTTATCAAGTTTTAAGATGCAACCTTATACAAATATCAGTAAGTCCAAATGCAGTTCCAATATTACTATACTTGGATTATTTCATTTTCAATAAATAGCTCAGTAACCCAAAAGGGACTACTGAAGGTGATAATGGTGATCATTGTGCTGCTGGAATCATTGGGTAGAAAATAGGGTTTATCCTGAAGAGTGAACATCATCTCCATCAATCACCCCATTAAGAGGTTGTTCAAAGGAAGTAATGATTAAGGAGGAGGTGACAGTTGGCTGAAGGAAGGAACCTAGTCTTTTCTTTTACCATACCTTCTAGGAGTAATGTCCTGAATTCAGAAGTAGAAGCAGAGTAGCAGACATTCCTACTTGTGGCAGACACTCTGCTTCTAATAGGAAAGAAGGCACTACTCAGCCGCCTTATGAGGTGGACCTGGACTCAGTATCTGTGCTGTCCTTATTTTTCACTACCCTCAGCCTTTGCCACAACTTTATCAAATATCGGTTATTGACTCAGTTCCCCCAGGTTTCATGTTTTGCTTCTTCCTCACAAGTCCCCTCTGACCCTTCATATAATGTGAGTTTGCTTTATTATTTAAGATCACTCAAGTCTTCTGTAGAGCATAAAAGAACAATAATAAAATGCTAATAAATAAAGTAAATATAGAAACAAGTGGCTTGTGAGCCATAGTCAGAATTCACGGTGATGGGAAATGTTGGGGTTTAGGAGGGAACAGTCAAGAAAGAATTCTTGAGATGTTTTGGGTGCAAAAAGGTGGTTTTATTAAAGCAAAGGGACAGGACCCACGGGCTGAAAGAGCTGCACTGGGGTTGCAATGGGTGACTGATTACACACACTTTAAATTTGGGAGGGGATTGGGGGTTGGGGGATACATAAATCTCTAAGGAATCCGGAAGCAAGTTTTCCAGGACCTTGAGGGCACTAACCATTGTTAGGAAAAGGTCATTTATTATTGTCCAGTAAAACCTTCATCATGAGACCCTTCAGATGTATATCAGTGGGCCATATGCTTGGAGGGATGACTTCCAACATGTATCTTGGGGTGGGGGCAGTAGAGATAAAAGGAGTTTCCAAAGGAATTTTTTTATGTTAAAGGAGACTTACAGGATTCTAGAGGTCAGACTAATGTTTGGCTAAGGTTGTATTTATGGAGGCAGCTAAATTCCTTGACGAATGTCACTTTCCCTATCTCAAGTACTTGTCAATGGACTGTAAGTTTTAAGTTTTGGGTTTCTTTTTTCTATATTTCTTTTACCTTTGTTCTCCACATCAGTGAGACATTGATTAATGTTAACTACATTAACTTAACTACGTATAGGTAAATCTATCTTACTACAGTTAGATAGTTAACTACAGATAAGTAAATCAGTAAACTCTATGATGGATTAAGCATAGGTAACATAAGTAAAGCATGTATGTGCTAAACATATAGATACAAAGACCAAGAGGCACTTAATATTTATAGTACCGTAAATATGCTCAAGGCATCTATATTCCAGATACACAAAATATTCATGAGACTCATGAAAGCATTTATCCTTTACCCAACCATACCTCCCTGGCCCTACCTGTACACCAAGAAACATAAATAAAATCCACAGCTTCCCATCCATTTCAATGACCAATTACTGCTTGGCCTGGAATACTTCTCTGTGTCTCTCCAACAGAGCACATCTCAGGAGTCAGCGTTCTTTCTAATCTGCTTCTACTCCATCCTATCTCTGTTATCCTACCAGTATTCTTTCCCTTTGGCTCACATTGTGTGTTTTAAAGGATTTCCTATTTGAAAGGATTTCCTATTGAAACTCTCAGTTCGGTCAATGAATTTTACTGTTCCTTGAACTCTAGGACAGATTCCCTTTGATAGACTTAGAGGACACCGATGTATTAAAGTTAATCTTCATACAAGAGTCAACATGCTTATTAATACCGTAAGCTACACTGGACTCCTTGAAAATAGCAGTTGGAGATTTACAGTGATTTCTGTGGGTTTCTGCATAGATCCGGTGGGTGAAAAGAATGTAAAAAGCTTGCCAGAGATTTCCATCTGTCTGTACCCAGAGCCTGTAACAATTTTGCTCTGGTTGGCAGAGCTCATTGAGCATTTTTTCTTTGGCTGGCAGGTGTACCCTAGATGTGTTTGAGTCGACCCAGACAAACAAAGGCCCCAATGCACTGAATTACTTTGGCTTACCTTTACCACTGGATGGTACCTGTCATTACTCCTGATTTTTTTCCCTCCTAACGTATAGCTGTCTAAATCTTAACATATAATAGTTTTGTGAATATTTTCCTATACTTCATTGTCTGTCTTGCCCTTGCTTGGCAGTGAAGTTGGCTTCAGGAAGCACTGCTCAAGTGTTACGAACAAAGGGGAGAGAAGATATAAGACAACAAAGTAACTGCTGGATCAAGCTGAACCTGAATCTGTCACAGATAGGCTTATATTTTGTCAATTATTTTTTGTTTACTCAGCAGTGTCCTATTGGCCCTGGGGCAATTTTAACATTACAAAGTCTTTTAGTGCCACTAAACAACACAGCACTTATTGATGACAAATTTCTAAACTTATCTGTTAGATTCATTTTTTCTTTTTTTAGTTCACTATTTTTAATGTTTCTTCTTCTCCCCTTCTATCCCTGCCTCCCACAATTTCTATATTTTCTCTTTCTTTTCATTTCTTCTAATCTTTTCTCATTTTTTTCTTTCTCACACCCCTACCCACTTTTCCTTTTCCTCTTCAAAATATCGATTTATTTCTTTTCAAATGTCAGTACTTCCAGTAAAGGGAAATCTTCCTTATATGTTCTCTGGTGTGAAACCCTAAAATGACCAAAAGTGAGACACTCAAAAAAGCTGCAAGTATGTAGCATTTTAGAACAGCTTTTATACAAATTCCAAAGAAAGTTTAAAAAATATCACTTGAGAAAGGCTTGCCATTGCATTTTCTTATGAGTGTATACTCTTTTTTTAATGGTTTTATTTATTTATTTGACAGAGAGAGAGGTTGCACAAGCAAGAGAAGTGGCAGGCAGAGGAAGAGGGAGAAGCAGGCTCCCCTCTGAGCAAGGAGCCCCATGTGGGATTCCACGAAGGACTCAATGTGGGGCTCAATGCAGGGCTTGATGCGGGGCTTGGTACCAGGCTCGATACAGGGCTCCATCCCAGGACCCTGGGACCATGACCTGAGCGGAAGACAGATGCTCAAATGACTGAGCTGCCCAGGTACCCCTTATGACCTTATACTCTGAGACAGAGTGATTCCTTACTGATTCTGCATTCAGATAAATATAACTGGCTAGCCATGAACAAGTACAAACTTGAAGACTACGAGTATTGTTTTCAGTTCTAAATACTTCAGTGATAGACTTGTATATTTAGCAGCTTTATTATTTTAAATAACCTCCCTTTATGCCCTTAGGGGCATAAACGGAGGTTACAAACACAATACTTCCATATATTAAAAATTGTTGGTTCTAATGATGGTAATTTCCTCCTGAATGCAAAGTCATTTAAGAGTTGTGTTTTCACTGGGTGTTTTTCCAAGAAGTTTCTTTCAAAGTGACGGTAACAGCTGCTAGCTGTTATTTTAAGTCTATGCTTTGGTCATCTTGGTAATCAGGGTCTACAGTTGGAAAAATTGAAAAAGAGACCACGTTTCTTTATCATTTCTTTGGTTCCTCCTCCCTTCCCCTGCAATTCTTCAATTTCGTAACCACCACCCTTGTACATTTCCCTCTCAACTCTGCTTTTAGAAAAGGGTCAGATATGTATCCTTTAAGCATATCTGCTGTGTTCTGGCTCATTGACATGTGAAGCATCATCATTACATGATCTGATCTTTCATCACATATTATCTGATCAGCTACTAAGCAGGAGACACTGACTCTTGGGATTTCACAACCATATCAAATTATAAGGAATAGTTCCTGCCTTCAAGACATTTAAAATCAGGAAGGCATAACACAAATGCAGAAAAACTTATGGTGGCACCAACAGTCATAAAATAATAGGTGACAAGTTTCTAGGAAGGGACAGATGTCTTATTTTCCAGAAAAGACATTTTCTCTGATAAAGGAATTTCAGACATCAGGTACAAGCTAATGTGGAAATAGTATTTTGTTTCCTCTGCAAGCTACATTGTCCTTGTGACCGGCTGCTCTGAGAGGGAGCAGACTGTGTTGTTCAGGGAGCATAACATAATAGAAGACAAAGAGCTTCGGGCACAACACAATGGAATTTTATCTTAGTGTGCTAGTTATTAGTTAGATGACTTGGGAAAATTAATCTTTATGAATATTAAATTTATGATCTCACAGGAACTTTTGGAGCAGAGAAAATTCAATGATTAAATAAAATAATATGTGTTTAATAAGAAGAAACTTCCAACAAGTGGCAACAATTATCAGTATTAATTATTGCTTCTCTAAATGTAAAATGTCTTTTTGAGCATGAGAGAAAACTTGATATGAGATATATAGAAATGCATTCAGGATCTTGCTCTGTTAGAAATAAATAGTGTTGACATTTTAAGATTTAAAATGATTAGGGGTGCCTGAGTGGCTCAGTTGGTTGAGTGTCTGACTCTTGATTTTGGCTCAGGTCATGATCTCAGGGTCATGAGATCATGCCCCACCTCAGGCTCCACAATGGGTGTGGAGCTTGCTTGAGATTCTCTCTCTCTTCCTCTCCCTCTGCCCCATCCCCTTCCCTCCATCTCTAAAATAATAACAAAAATAATAATATTAAATGATTATAGAAAAGCACACATCTAATCAAGTTTCTATTAATGTCTATACATTTTCCAGATTCTTCAAATGAGGCTTTGGCCTACATGTCCAGTGACTTCTAGGCGTCTCAACAGAAGGCTGAGGGCCCACGGCAACTCAGATAGGACTCATTCATTATCTCTCTCTTCTGAGGCATCTGTTCTCCAAAATGTTCTTTCTCTTTATTTTAGTTAATGGGTACACCTAATTACCCTGTTTCCCAATCCAAAAACAGTCTCATCTTTAATTCCTCCTTGTTCTTCACCTTGATTTCAAATCATCAATAAGCACAGTTGAGCCGAACTTCAAAATATGTCTTGATTCTTTGAGTTCTCTAGCTTTCTCCAGCCCCATCTTAATAAAAAGCAGAATTGTGTCTTGTTTTGTCATAAGTGGATACAAATATTACCATTATTTCCTTGTGAATCTGGTATCCACCAGCACCTTGCACCCTGTTAAATAATACTTGATTTCAACTAAATACCCAGAACTCCTTCTTGATTACACACACCTATTCTATTATTATTCAGTTTCACATTTAAAGTTTTTCTTGAGACCAGGTGCTGATCTCTAATCCCACTACTACCACTCCAGTTTGCATCTTTTTTTTTTTTATATATAATTTCTTTATTTTTTATAAACATATATTTTTATCCCCAAGGGTACAGGTCTGTGAATCACCAGGTTTACACACTTCACAGCACTCACCAAAGCACAT
>NC_081571.1:19389590-19434816 GCF_022355385.1 Mustela nigripes
TCCTCAAGGATTGTGATGGATTCCTTTCGCACATTGAGGTCCTTCATCCATTTTGAGTCTATTTTTGTGTGTGGTGTAAGGAAATGGTCCAATTTCATTTTTCTGCATGTGGCTGTCCAATTTTCCCAGCACCATTTATTGAAGAGGCTATCTTTTTTCCATTGGACATTCTTTCCTGCTTTGTCGAAGATTAGTTGACCATAGAGTCTATGGTCAACTAATCCAGTTCGCTTCTTATCAGAACACCTGCAGCAGCTCCTAACACTGTTCCCTGCTTCCACTTTTGGTTCTCAAGCAGTTCAAAGGTCATTCCTGTCTAAAAATGCAATGTCATTATCCTCCTTTCCAATCATTTTGCCATTACTTACTCTCTCAGCAACACTAGCTTGCTACTTTCTATTTCTTGAACAAACTAAACTTGTTTCTGTCTCAGGCTATTCACTGTGCCTTGACACTCTCTCCTAAGATCATCTCTTCATTCCTTCATTTAACTCAAAATTAGGGTGCCTGGGTGGCTCAGTGGGTTAAGTCTCTGTCTTTGGCTCAGGTCATGATCTCAGGGTCCTGGGATCAAGCCCTGCATCAGGCTCTCTGCTCAGCAGGGAGCCTGCTTCCTCCTCTCTCTCTCTCTGCCTGGCGGCATGCCTACTTGTGATCTCTCTCTGTCAAATAAATAAATAAAATCTTAAAAAAAAAAGAAATTACTATAACTCAAAATTAAATATCACTTTTTTCTAGAAGTCTTCCTATAGTATCTTGTTATAATGCTTCATTCCCATTCCATGCTAAACCATGCCTTCAAATCTCTGCCTTCTTATTGTGCTGTGTTTCCTCTAAAGCACTTATCAGCCCTTGGAACTTTGTCATTTGTTTTCTACATGTTTATTATCTACCTTTATTTTTAGAATATGAGTTCCCTGAAGCAGTGATGATGTTCATCTTAATCAATGCCCTATCACTGATAGAGTGCAAAGCCAATGTCTGACACATGGTACCTGGTCAATGAAATTTTAAATGAGTGAGGTTGATTGATTTAATCTGAGACTTTGAACAAGTATTTTAACCTCTCTGTTTTGGGTTTATCTCTTATAAAAAAAAAAAAAAAATCAGTGGACCAGAGCCTCTCTGAGGCTTCCATCCAGCTCTAAACCTCTGTCTTCTAGGGCACTGTGGCCATATCCTCTCCAAACAGGTCCATTGTCAGCAGATAGTGAGGCTGCCTTTAACAGAGATTATGCAGGTAGAAGGTGGGAAGAGCTTGAAGCAAGGAGCATTTGTAGTTATCTCTCGCTCTATCTCATGGACATAGAAACAGCATCTTTTATTGAAATAGTAAATAGAAACCCTTAGAGACTCCTCTCTGTCGGTCCCTCACCCAGTACCTCATCACCCCAGCCCTTTCCGCCTCTGAGGAACACAGTTTGAAATTGACTGGCCTCCAGGGACACTAACATTTTGTTGGACAGCCCACTATCAATCTGGTTCACAACCTTTCAAAAGAAGAATAAGGTGATCAGAAGAACCATTCTCAGGTATCCATGGAATTGTGCATTAGGTAAAAAGTTTTGGTCTGACTGTTTTGGATTTGCCCAAACAGAGATTGTAGAAGCATTAATTCTTACAAGTTAAAATTTTAACAATACAAAAATGGTGAAATACTCCCTGTCTTGGATAGCTCCTAATTAACTACTGAAATCTTCACTTAGAGTAGTAATTGACATCATCTGTTAAAAGTTTAGACAATACAGCTATAATATACAGCTATAATAAGGTGTCAGACCTTCAATTTGCTAAAACTTCCTAATTATTCTGATTTGTATTTTATACTCCCATTTTGAAAGGTTACCTCCCTTTTTTTTCTATAGGTTATGAAATCAATACCCGAAACAATGAAATAAAATTCAATATGCATTTTCTTACTTATTTAAAACAAAACAGTTGGCAGCTACGATTAAAATAAGGTGAGTCTAGAGACTGTGGTGCTAATTAAGATAAGCTTATTTTCTTGGCAAATTTTCTCAAAATATTAAAAAGGCATATTAAAACAAAACAGATAGTTCTTGTGACAGACTATATGTTAGGTTTACAATGATTTTATAAAGGATTTTCACATCCTAAGAACTAAATAATAGGGTCATGTCTTTAATTCTATAAATCAGATTTCATTTAATGGTTATTATTTTGAAATATTAGTGGTTCCATGTTTGTCTATTATTGAAATGTCTGGGCATTTCCTTTTATTTCTGCTTAAGAGATTCAAAGGTTAATTTTTTTCCAATATGGAAATGTGAAATGTATTTTTAGTGATACTTAATGCATAAACATGAAGAATTCTGCCAATAATATAGATTACACTATAGCAGATTGTACCATTATTTATAGGACTACTGTCGGAGGATCAAAATAAACCCTTAAAAAGTTTGTCACCACAATAATTTGAGATATGCCAAGGTGCACAGTTCTGTGCATAGATTAGAGAGATAGACAAATAACTGATAGATGATAGATACTTACATTTGAGCCAATCACCTAAATGAAAATGACTACAGAGATCTCTGAATTAGCAGGCATGTCTCAATCTCTGTTGAAGATAAAAGAGTCAATGAATTAAACTGGCCAGTCTTTATTATACACACACCTTTTGTTAATAATTGATTATGAAGTGAAAAAGGATATTTCATCATATTGGACAATGATTAAAATCTTCTGATTTTCTGGTTTTATTTTTTATTTTATTTTTTAAACATATTTTATTTATTTCTTTGTCAGAGAGAGAGAGAAGAAACGGGGAGCAGCAGGCACAGGGAGAAGCAGGCCCGACACAGGACTTGATCCCAGAACCCCTGGATCATGACCTGAGCCGAAGGCAGATGCTTAGCAACTGAGCCACCCAGGCACCCCATTAGTTTTTTGGCTTTAAATAATGCCCTCTAAATTTGCGTGTGCACATACGTGTAATACATAAACATATGATGACTTTTTATGCTGTTTACATCTGAAATTTTAACTTTGTATTTCCTCCCAAAAGATTTTATTAAGTATATATATTTAATAGCCATATATATAAATTAAATTCAGCTATCACAGGTATGTTTATTGTCTACAATCTAGGACCCTCTCAAATAGAAATAGTTGAAATGAAAACAAAAACATCCAAGGAATGGAGAGGGGTACTGCTATTCCAGAAGAACATGAGGATGGTTTCCTGGCTGCATGACTTCCCCATGGTCATTACTGAAGGTATTGTCTTGTTTGCTGAGAAACTCATGAGTCTGCCAAAACCTGCAAATGTGTACTCCCACTGTTTCAAGATCTGCTCATCTGGTTGATAGATGATTGCAGGATGAGAGTGCCATGACCAGCTCGGAGAAGGAACTTCCTGCCATATGGATCTCTTACAGAAACCAGTGGTGACATTTCATTGATCACATACCCCAGATGCAAAGCTCTGGCCCCATTTGGTGGATTGTTCGGAAAAGATAGCTGTTCCACGTAACAGTGCCACAAGTTGCCACTTGCCAGAGTTTTACTTTTTGGCAAAGAAGAGCAGTCAGTTTCTGTTGAATTTACTTAACAATCTGGATACTGTTTTGAAAACTAAAGCAATGGCTGCAACTATCAAACCTAGCATTGGTTACAAAATTCAAAACAAAATAACTGACAGCTGTTACTGTTATTAATGCAAACACCAGTATCAATTTATAGTTACAAACCACTTCTCATAGCATTTTATGTTTGTTTTTCCGATTGATAAAATCATATATGTTCAATGTATAAAATGTGAATATAACAAAATATTGAGAAAATAAGATTGTACATCATTCCACCATCCATAATATACTATTTACACAGAAGTATGTAGTTTCCTATTTTGTTCAATGAATTTGTGGATGTGGTGGATATGTAAAATACCTAGCTATTAACCAATACATATTTTTATTGAAAAATTTTGGTCCATACTGTCAATATAGTTTTAAATTCTCCATTTTTCAAGTGATAACAATGCTTACTCATACTATTATATTTCATCTATAAACCAAACCAAACCAAACCAAACCAAACAAAAAAACTCTGGGTGCCTGGGTAGCTCAGTCGTTATGGCTCAGGTCATGATCCCAGAGTTCTAAAATCAAGCCCCACATCAGACTCCCTGCTCAGCGAGGGGCCTGTTTCTCTCTATACCACTCCCTCTGCTTATGTTCCCTCTCTCACTGTCTCTCACTCTCTGTCAAATAAGTAAAATCTTAAAAAAAAAAAAACTCCTTTTGTTACTGTAATAATTTTCCAAGTGATCCCTATATAATACCAGATTTAATCAGTCTCTATTGTTAAACTTGTATATTTCCTTTTTGTTTATTATTTTTGGCTATTACAGATACTATTTTAATACACACATTTGCATATAGTTTCTTTATAAGAGTTGATTTATTTTCCTAGAAAATTATCTAACTGAGAAGATAACAGGATTAAAGAATGCGAGTTGTTAAAAAAAAAAAAAAAAGTATGAGCTTTATTTATTTATTTATTTTTATATAGGTGTTTTAAAATTCTTTTCCCTGCAGATCAGATCAATTTTTATCTTGACCAGCAGTGAATAACAGTGCTTGTCTTGCTATCTTGAGAATCATCTAATCTTAACCAACTTATATGTGAGAAATGTTGTCTCAGTACTATTTTAATTGAATTCCTTTGCTTACTTACTAGGTAGCACATTTTCTACATACTGACTGATTGTTGGCTTTAAAAAGGATTAGCACATCCAATTTCCTATTTTCCTTTTCATCTTTTTAAAAAGGATTTTATTTATTTGAGAGAGAGAGAATGAGAGAGAATGTGCAGGATCTGGAAGGGCAGCAGAGGGGGAGGAAGAAGCAGACTCCCCGCTGAGCAGGGGGCAGGGCAGATGTGGGCCTCTATCCCAGAATCCAGGGATCATGACCAGAGCGAAAGAAGCTGAAGCCACCCAGGCACCCCCCTTTTTCATATTTATCAGGTCTTTTAATATGTGGAATTTCAATGTATTCATATTTATTTGGGGAATTGGATATTTTATTTTACCCATAAAGTTTAGAGATTTAAACTTTAAAGGTCAAAAGAATGTGTTCACAAGTTTCTGTTTTATGATGGTAATTTCTTTCATTTGTCCAATTAAGCATTTGAACTCTCATCAGATTTTTTTTTAATAGAAAGCCAATCTTTCTCAAGCCAATTCTCTCTTTTGTTTAATTGTTCACAGGTATTTGCTCACTTATACTTTACCTTTACTTGTTCCTCTCATGTTTCCAGTACCCCAGGGAAGCAACAGACCTGAATGTCTTATCAGTCCCTCAGCAGTTTTTAATCAGTTCTTGCCACAGAAAGTAATTTTGAACATTGGCCTTATATTATATAGTGACACTTGCTTTACCCAGAAGGTATACATGGACTATTCCAGATTTAGTGCTGAGCTCCAAGATTTTGACTGGTTTACTTCACACTTACCAGATGAGTCACTTCCCAAAGCATTACCATAAGCCAGGCAGATGGGTCTGGGGAAGGTTACAAACCTGATGGCATGCTGAGTCCAGACAAGCATTCCTGATAGTGTTTGTGGTCCCCTCAGATCAGAGGAGCCTTTTCTTTGGTTGTAAGAGGGGCTGGATGAGATCGCTTATTGGTTACCTTAAGAGGGATAGCTCAACATCCTCCTGGATCTCTACAAATTTCACTGAGGTAGAAAGACCCTGAATTTTTGTTGGATTTAGTTCCTACCTTCTGATGTGCCAGTTTGTTGCCAATAAGTGTAGAATAGTTGCTACTTCTTGTTCACTAGGTTCAGTCAGCCTAACGTCATCAACGTAATGGGCCAGTGTGATTTCTTCTGGAAAGGAAAGGTGATCAAAATCCCTGAGAACTAAATTAGGATAGAAGGCTGGAGAGTTGATATACCCCTGAGGTAGCATAATGAAGATGTAATGCTGTGCCAGTTGAAAACAAAATGATTCTGGTGGCCTTTATTAAGAGGATAGAGAAAAATTATGTGTCCAATCAATAGCTGAATACCAGGGATCAGGGAACATGCTAACTTGCTTGAGCAATAAAGTCACATGTGACACAGAAGATGCAATTGGAGTCATAACCTAGTTAATCCCTTTCATTCTCCAAGATCCTTAGATATCTTTTGCACAAACCAAATAGGAAAATTGAACGGAGATGTGGTAGGAAACATATCCTGTATCTTTCAAGTCCTTGGTGGTGGTACTGATCCTTGCAGTCCTTTCAGGAAGGAGACATGATTTTTGGATTATTATTTTCCTGGGTAAATACAGTTCTGGTGACTTCCATTTGTCCTTTCCCAACTTTATAGCCCTCAGTCTCACATCAATATTGGGATTTCATAGGTGCCGGGTATGTCTATTCCAATTATGAATTCTGAAACTGGAGAAATCACCACAGAATGTAGTGTGGGGGGAAATTAGACTCATTATAAAAAGCACTTAAACTAAAGGTCTCCTGATAATCTGACCTTCATGAACGACTATTCTGATGGAACCCAGTGCTGTTTTAAGTTCAGAACCAGTGTCCAATAGTTCCTTTCTCCAGTGCACAGTTGGTAAAAAGTTGAACGTGCCTTGGAGAAAGACTGAAAGTATTTGACAGTGTGTTGGGTTCTTCCTCTAGGGGATCTGGCCTCTTCTTCATTTAAGTGACTTCCTCTACATAAACTGGCTAGAGTCTGGGAACTGATTGAGGGGACTTGGCTCTCTTTTTATGTTTCAAGTTACATTTTATTCACTTGAATTAGAACTTTTCTGATCTTTATGATAAAAAAAGAATTTAGTGGTCTTTCTATCTATTCCACTTCTAGCCAGCACTGTAGGTTTCTGCGGGTCAGAGTATTCTGATGGCTTCCTGACTCTCCTGTTCTTTATAGTAAGTGTTCCCAACTTACCTTGAATGCTGTCACCCTGACACCCTAGGATCCAATTAGTCCCATTGTATTTATGTTTCTTAATTTGACCACTGCACTTCCCACTGTAAAATTTGGCCTATGGAGAAGAATGATCACAGAAGGTGCTGAGGCTTCCCTTGCAAATGTATGTTTCAAAGTTGTGATCAGGTGTGTGTCTTCCAAACCCTCCCAGGGTGAGTGGGTAAGTTTTAAATGACAAATCAGCATTAACATACCAATCTTCCTAAGACCTTTTACCCCATCTTTATTGAGATATAATTTACATATAACATTGTGTAAGTTTAAAATGTACCCTGTATTGGGGTGACTGGGTGGCTCCGGCAGTTAAGCAACTGCCTTCAGCTCAGGTCATGATCCTGCAGTCCCAGGACTGAGCTACCAGGATAGAGCCCTTCATGGGGCTCCCCACTCAGCAGGGAGTCTGCTTCTCCCTCTGACCCACCCCCCTCTCATGCTTTCTCTCTTAATCTCTCTCAAATAAATAAATAAAATCTTAAAAAATTAAAATGTACTATGTATTGATTTGATATATCTATTCAATATGATTATCGCCATAGTGTTAGCGAACACCTCCATTACATCACATAACATTGTGTGTGTGTGTGTGTGGTGAGAACATTAACGATTTGTTCTCTTAGCAATTTTTAAGTAGTATGGAATTTTCTTAAAAAATTTTTAAAAAACTACTGTTTGATTCAGAAATCCCACTTCTGGGTACATACCCAAAGGAAATTAAAACAGGTTAGAGAGATATCTGCACTCCCATGTTCACTGCCTCATTACTCACAATAGCATGGTATAGAAACAAAGTAAGTTTCCATCAACAGATGAATAAATAAAGATGAGATACAAATGGCAAAATTTCATTGTTTTTAATGGCTGAATAATATGTGTCTTTCATGTGTGTGTGAAATTTCAGTGTATCTTTCATTCATTCATCACTTGAAGGACTTTGGGAACTAGAGGGTATTATGCTAAGTGAAATAAGTCACTCAGAGAAAGACAAATACCATAGGATCTCACTCATATGTGGAATTTGAGAAACAAAACAGATGAGCATGGGAGAAGGGAAGGAAAAAATAAGATAAAGACAGTGAGGGAGGCAAAGCATTAGAGGCTCTTAATGATAGGGGATATGCTGAGGGTTGTTTGAGGGAAGTTCGGCAGGGGGATGGGGCAATTGGGATGGACATCAAGGAAGTTATGTGATGTAATGAACACTGGGTGTTATGTGCAACTGATGGATCTCTAAATTGTACCCCTGGAACTAAAATTACAGTATATGTGAACTAACTTGAATTTAAATAACATTTTGAAGAAAATAAAAGATGTGATACACACACACAACAGAATACTAGTCTGCCACGAGAAAGGAGAAAAACTTGTCACTTGTGACAACACAGATGGACACTGAAGGCATTATGTCAAATGAGATAAATCAAATACTACATGATATCATTCATATCTGGTATATGAAATATCCCTAACCCTTTGAATCCTTTTTTCTATATTAAACCAAGGCAGGTCCAGCATTTCCAATTGGCTCATTGTTGTCCAACTTTTGGTCCAAGTTTCAGCCAACCAATAGAAGCAGACGATAATTCATAAAACAGATAAGTCTGATACATTTGGCCCTCAAAATAAATCTTTCTGGTCTTCATTATGAGAGTCTATGTCATAATTTTCAGATCATTTTCTTTATATTTTGATTTTAGAGTTTCTTTTCTAAATTTTAAAGATTTTATATATTTATTTGACAGAGAGCGCATGCGCACAATCAGGGGACCAGTCGACAGAGGGAGGGGTAGAAGCAGGCTCTCTGATGAACAGAGAGCCCATGTGGAACTCGATCCCAAGACTCTGGGATCATGACCTGAGCCGGAGGCAGACTCTTAACAGACTGAGTCATGCAGACGTCCCAGAAGTGAATATTTTGGGCTTTTCAGGTCGGTTACAGTCTCTATCACAGCTCTTCAACTCTATCATTATAGCATGAAAGCAGTCTTAAACAATAGATAAAGAAATCCCCATAGCTACACTCAAATCAACCTGTATTTACAGAAGTAGGCACTGGACAAGATTTGACCTGTGGGGAATAATTTGCTGTCCCAATTTCACAGCACTGAAAATTAACAAACCATCACTGCATACAAGGGTATGGAAGAATCTTGTAAAGATAATATTGAGCTAAAGACCAGATACTATTTAAAATCATTTATATAAAATTCAAGAACAGGCAAAACTGACCCATGGCTATAAAAGTTATAACAGTGGCTATCTTTGGGAAGAACTATGACTGAGGAGAGCCCAAATTGGAACATTTGAGATGCTGTTAAATATTCTTTTTCTTGGTATAAGTAATGTTTATATAACTCAGTTCACTTTATGAATACCAATTTATCAGTAGACTTAGAATATGGGCGTTTTTGAATGTACACTTCAATATAAACTTAAAATGGAATGAATAATAAAAGATGAAGTATTGAAGGAACTTAATAAAACCACTCAATAATCCAGAAAACCAAAGTCAAGAATATGAGCTAAAATGAGAATGTAGGAAATGTTAGAGGAAAAAAATATGTATCTAAGAAGTACAAAATTCTCATAAAAATTGTTGCTAATATATGTCAGCATTTCTTAGTTCCAGGAATTGTATGAATTGCTTCATAAATATTATTTGGGTAACTTTTGATGATAGGCCTAGTGGTAGGGAACATTATTAATGGTGTTAATGGTGTTGTGGTTTTCTTTTTTCCCCCCAGTTAAGGAAGTGAAAACACAAAAAAAGTTGAATATTTTTTCCATAGTTACACAGATTTTAGTAGTGGGTGAGAATGCAAACCTCAGGCAAGGGAAACAATAAAAGAAAAGAGGAAGAGAAGAAAGCCTGCATGATTGGAAGCTTGTGGAACATGAACACTATACACCAGTTGGGGAAATACCAATTGTTTTTAGATAAGTAAGATAGTAAGAAAACTCCATAGACAATGGTGGGGGAGGAATCATGTGTTTGTTATAGGCAGTTCGTTCTTGATAGTCAACTTTTTTGATATAGAAAATAGCAGAGAACCTTCCACACTACCACTGGACCACGCAGAGGAAAGAATTATTTCAAAACACTATATCATTGGTGAATCATTCGAGAATATCAGACTAAGCTTACTTAAAAGTCTTTCTTCAGAAGGAGTCCCTAAGTGTCTCGCATCCCTCTTTATCTAGTCAGGATTCCTGGAATACAAGCTTCCAGGAATACTCAAATTCAAGCAGGAATGCAAGCTTCCTAAGCTAGTAGTAGCTTTACAACCATCTTCATACTGCCATCCAGAGTTGGGCATCTTTTAATCTGATCCAGTCACCATGCATATACATCTATGCCACCACATACTTGGAAATAGAAACTTTGTTTTTGAATCCTTCCTACCTGACTTTCTTTTCCGGGTATTTGTCTGTGTTTTTCATTGGCTCAGAAAAGCTCAAAAGCTCAGCTCATTTTACCTAACAGATGCTCCCTCAAAATCACTTTCTGTCTTGTCACATTGTTTATTTCAATTGATACATTTATCACTGTTTCTTTACTATTTATTTGTAATTTTAGTACTTATTTATTACTTACTTGTTTTCCTATTGATCGTATGAAATTCGGCCTCTAATAAGAGCTCAGTGTGGTCAGTCATTTGCCTTGTTTATTCCCATAATGCACTTTTCAAAGTGTAAGGTAGATATATGGATTTAAGAATTCAAATATTTCTTAAATACATAGAAGAAAGAAAGAAATAGAGAAAGAAAGAAAGAAAGAAAGAAAGAAAGAGAAAAGAAAAAAGAAAAGAAAAGAAAAGGGACCCTAAACAGGTATGTTGTCATTTCAGGTAAATTTGAA
The DNA here is from genome assembly GCF_022355385.1 of Mustela nigripes. Taxonomy (NCBI): domain Eukaryota; kingdom Metazoa; phylum Chordata; class Mammalia; order Carnivora; family Mustelidae; genus Mustela; species Mustela nigripes. The sequence continues at coordinate 19,400,420 of NC_081571.1, forward strand.
AGAGAGAGAAAACCTTTTTTAAGATACTTAAATTCCATCAATTACTTGCTATCCTTATGGTTTGAGTAAAAAATAAAGGAATGTTTTAGAGATTATGAAGTCTTTGGCAATTAATAAAGACAAGTATTCACAGGTGGTGTTTTTAGTCATTGTTCCCACTGGCAGTTGGAACTCTAGAAGAGAAAGAAATAAATGTGAATAAAAACATTGGGTTTGAAAATGGAATTTTTTAAATGTGCATTTCCAAATGACTCAAGATACCAGACTGATACATTCTGTCCCTTGCCAATAAGCTATGTCATTTGTATAGAAAAAGCATAATTCCAGAGATAAATGACTTGATAATGAGGAATTTAAACTAAATTTGTAGACAGATGGAAAAAATACTCTGGGTAATCACATTAGTCTAGTTTCTATGCAAATAGCAAGTTTAACACGGGAAGTAAAATGGAGAAAATGGTAAGAGATTCATACAGGAAAACAATATTACCTGGTATTAAGTAACTATAGATAGATAACTTGACTTGTATATAGAACCGATAATATACAAACTTGGAGAGCCCATCATGGCACTGCTCACATTGTTCTCTAGAAATCAACAAATCTAGAGAAACTGAGACTGGGTGCTAGAGTGTGGCAAGGAGGGAAGACACACTATTGCAAAGAAATGCCCTTGTTAAGAAAAAACAAGAAAGAAAACTGACTTCTTAGTTAAAAAATATAGAAATATGGAGGAAAATTAATGAACCTAACAGTGAAGTCAACCCAGAAAGATTGTGGATGATGCTGAAATTAAAAGAGAAACCAAGAATAGCTTACAGCAGATGAAGGAAATGGTGTCATCAAAAGAGCAGAAGAACTGTTGGCAAAATCTGCAGTAATTCTGAAGATTAGAAGTAGTATTGTGTCAATGTTAACTTCCTGAGTTTGGGCTGCAGTCATGTAAGAGAACATACTTGTTGGGGGGAAATACACACTACACACTGAAGTATGCAGTGGTAAAGGAGCATCATATCTGCAACTTACTCTGAACCGTTAAGAAAACAAATCTGTATTTTTGCAGAGAAACATACATATGGAGATAGGTTTTCTGGTATTATTGCTGCAGCTCCTCTGTCTCAAAATATTTTTCTTTTATTATGTCAAAATAAAAAAAATTAAAACAGAACGCAAAATTTAGAGATAGAACACTGTGTTCCTATTGTAGATCATGACTTACTAGCATGATGATATGAACAAATCCATTTTTTAAAAAAGATTTATTTATTTATTTTAGACAGAGAGAGAATGAGAGAGTGTGCAGGCAGGTGGGGTGAGAGGTTGAAGGAAAGGGAGAGTGAGAGACAGGGAGAAGCAGACTCTGAGCTGAGTGTGGAGCCTGACTCAGGGATCGATCTTACAACCCTGAGATCATAACTTGAACTAAAATCAAGAGTCTGATGCCTAGCCATCTGAGCCACCCAGGGGCCCCCACTTCACATATTGAAACTCAACTACAAAATGATTTTCAGACTTATTTCTAGATTCATTATGATAATCAAGTGGAATTGTACCATGCCTTTATAAATTACAAAGACTAATGTTAATGGCATTAGTTATTATTATAATGACAGTGTGATGGAAATTACAGTAGACCCAGAGGGAAGATACAATAGCATTGGGAAATTTTAACTCCCTGGGTATCTGCTAGGAGTTTTTTCAGCTAAAAGCAGTTTTCATTTGTGTGGTGATAGTTTAATCTCTCTAAGAATAGAATAAATGACTAGAGGAACTTCATTCTAAACCAAATGGAAAACAATTTTTAAAAAGTTAAAAGAAACAATGCTTGCTAAGGTGGAAACAGAAATCCCTACCATTTAATATGGGAAAGGTAGAGGACAGGCATGTGCAAACTCATAACCCATACTTTGTTTGTGAAGGCAAAACTTACAAAACTTGCAATATATAGAGAACTATATTATGGGGCACCTGGGTGGCTCAGTGGGTTAAGCCTCTGCCTTTGGCTCAAGTCATGATCCCAGGGTCCTGGGATCAAGCCCCACATCGGGCTCTCTGCTCGGCAGGGAGCCTGCTTCCCCTCTGTCTCTGCCTGCCTCTCTACCTACTTGTGATCTCTCTTTCTCTCTGTCAAATAAATAAATAAAATCTTTAAAAAAGAGAGAGAGAGAGAACTATATTATGGAAAGAGATGTGCTTATCAATGTGACCATACCCTTACCTATAAAATCTCACATTGTTTAGATGAGAAAGAGTGATATAAAAGAACAGTAATATCAAAATCTGCAGGCATCAAGAAATACATTTAAGTAAGAGATCTCTGATAATAGCCCCTACTATAAGCCAGGAAATATATTAGGTGCAGAACCCCAGTGGTCAAGAAGGAGCATCTTTGCCCCCATATATCTCCCTCTTCCTCCCTCTACCCCTCCCCACGCCTTACTGCTTATGCTCTTTTGCTCTCTCGCTCTCTCAAAACAAACTTAAAAGAAATTAAAACTCATATAGGAGAATAAAATGTAAACTGTCACAAAATAACCCAGCATTATTATAAGTGTATGATATAACCTCACTGACACAGGTGAGGAAGAAGTGGTGCTGATTTAAGTACCTTTGGAAATAACTGAAAGTTACAAGACTAAAGCAAAAAGCATACAACTAGCACTTTCCTTGAATTGGTAAAGTTGTTTCTCATAAGGGTAAGAGTTACTTTGAAACCACTATGCATATACATGGCATTGAACAAATAAGGAAATAGATGGAGAGTGGAGTAGAGAGTAGACGGGTTCTCACTGTTGGAGTAGGAGGTTAGAGATGAGCAAGGAGAGAGAGGTCAGAATGAATTATGTGGGACTGGGTTCGAGTTGGAGACATCAGAATAAGATCTTATTTAATTTAAAATGGGTACTATTGGATGGATATGAAAATACTTATGGATTTGCTGGCATACATGAGTTTTATGCATACATAGGTTTCCTAGCTCTCTTTGCTCAGATAGCCTGGAAGCAATGACATCCCAATAGTGATGAGTACACTGGTGTCCAGATCTTGGTTTCCAGTAACATCCCTTGATAAAAAAACCAGAGCTCTTTGGAGAAATGGCTGATTTCTAAGACCCAGAAATATACAAAGAAAACCTGGAGTTTCTTAGTAGTGTCAGAAAGTAAGGAAGTGCTCAAAACGTAAAATGAAAGGGTATGTCCAAGGGACACAGGATCTAACTGTAAGAGCTCCCAATGGCCAAAGCTGGAGAAAAAGGAGGAACACAACAAACGAAGTGTAGAATTATAACCCAAAGTGTGAAACAATTACCCATTAGTCCATACTGATAAAAATTAAACAATTGAATAAGTAAGGAAATGATGGAGAATAGACAAGTCTTTTATACACAAGAATTCCAAATAATTATGTAAATAATCCCCTCACTGAGATGTGGAGCATAACTCCCACATCTTAAATTTGGGTTACACTTAGTAACTTACTTGCAAAGGACATAGTGGTAAAAGAGCAAAGGTAAATAACTTTACAATGTAGAGACCTGGTGATTAAGGTGAAGCTAATCAGTGATAAGTCATGTTAACACCATGTACCCTTGAACGATGTCTTGAGAATGCCACTTCACTTGCCTGGTCTTTCCCCAAACCCCTCCCTTCCAAAAGCCCTCATTACCCCCATCTATCCATAAGAAAAAAAAAATCAGAAAAGCCCAGATTTAGGGACATTCTAAAAAAAAATTCTTAACCAATACTCCTCAAAGCTGTCAAAGTCATCAAAAGCATGGGTAGTCTGAAACTCTTAAGAGCCCAGAGGAGCCTAAGGATGCAGAATGACTCAATGTAATGTGGTAACATGGATAGGATCCTGAAATATAAAAAGGATTATGGAAAACTAATGAAATCTTAATAAAGTTTAGTTAATAATATTGCACCATTATTGGTTTATTAGTTGTAACAAATGTACCATAGCAATATAAAATAAATTAAAACTGGGAAAATACTATGCAAAGTATATAGGAACTTTCTGGACTATCTTTGCAATTTTTGTTAAATCGAAAACTACTATAAAGTAAAACTTTAAAGTAAACACTTACTTAAGTACAAAAAATAAAACAGTCAAAACTACAGTTTAAAAACGTGGCTTATCAGATTTCACAGCATCATTTTCTTTTTTAAGGACTCAAAACTTAATGAAATGGACATGTACAGAATAAGCAAAAAATAACAGTAACTCTCATGTTAATAGCATAATGATGACAGTTAAAACTGAGGGCTTTAGTCTATTATCCACACTGTTGGTATACAATTATGCCTAAGTGGGTGCATTTATTCACACACAAACTAGCAAAAGGGTTAATATAAGATTCTCAGAGGTGTTTCTACAGTATAAAAAGGGTTAGCTGGGTTTCTTGCATTTCCATAATTTTCTGATCCTAATTCCAAGCAATGAATTAGTTAATCTTGTGACTCTCACAAGCTCTGGCGTCTTGCTATAGAATTCTCACGTACCAGGTAGTTAGATTCCAGAACCTAAAATTCTTGAGACAAAAATGCTATGCTGAATAAATGGAAACATGAGATGTTACAAACAATACTTAGTCATTCAAGAGGCTTGTGTTTTAGGCTTGGTTTTACTACTTATAAGCTACATCTACACTGGCCAAAATAGCTTTTCTAAAATGGAGATGACTAAGTCTATAGAGTTATGGCAAACCACATTAAGAAAGTTGCTAAGGTTATGCATATGTAAGACACTATCATCATGATGGCATGTTGATATCATGTCTTCAGAAATCAAAATACTGATTCTGTAAAAGGAAGTTATATTTTAAACAAAGAAGTGTTGTTATTTAGGGTTATCCTAAACAAAATACAAATAGAATACTGTCAGAAATTCTCTTAAAAATCCAAAAATGATAAAGCTAATAATATAAAGTAAGAGAATATACATAAAGAAATAGAGAAGAAGGAAAGTTTATATACAATATTAACCTTATCATTTCAAATGGGAAATTTGGCAAGATTCTCTCAGACTTCAAAGAATGTATGCATTTTTCTCTTTTAAAATCATTCTTCCTGTGGGTCTCTAAGTCTGTAAATGGCACATAACAATCAAGAAAATGTTATACACTAAAATTACCTTAAACTTCCTAGATATGTACTTTTTAAATGCACTCTCTCTAATGTTTCTGCTTACACGAATCACCTCCAGCAGAGAAGAGGCTGCCGTGGCCTCCTCACGGTGGTCTAATGGAGGTTCTATTTGGAGCATGAGCAATTGTGGCAGGTTCTTTACTGCCCTTTCCTTCTGCCTGCTAATTCTTTCCCAAGGCTATTTATTTGTTATCTTCCCATTAACGCTTCCATTGGTGCTTAATGAGGAACTTGGATGTAATTAGCACATAAATCAGGTAGGATCACACACCTGGTCCCTGTGTTCTTCTCCCTGTTTTGGATCCAAAGAAATAAAATGAGACAGGATTCCTTCATTGTCAAAATCAAACTGAGGTCTCTATGGACATAATCAAATTTTATTAGTTTGAAAAAAGGAGTTCGTTAAGCATTCTCATGTTAAAAATTGATGAAAAATGGAGAGATATTTCCAGAGTTAAATAAACAAGGGAGATCTTATTCAAGGCAATTGTACAAAAGAGAGATTGAACTCAACTCTGCTGAGAGAAAAGGCAGGAGTGTTTTTAGGTCTTGGGTTGACTGTCAAATACTGGAAATAGAGGGAAAATACTGAAGGATATTAGGACTAAGGTTGATCAATGTAATTAGGCCATCTCTGTTTGCTAATTGCACTGGTGCTCATCAAAGTTAGTCTCCTACATTCCCACTGAGACTGGGACACAGGGACACTATTTTCCTGAGGATTGCATTCATAGGGATGGCTTTCAGATCCTTAAGAAAGATATTCCTGAGGTATAAAACTATCAAGAGCTGGAAGAATATTTATAATTCCAAGGTGCAGAGAATCCTTTATAATTGCAAGTTTTCTAAAGTTAAGGTTTTCAGAAAGGGGAAGTCGGGCACATAGTCAAAAAGAATCTGTCTTTAGTTTCACTGAACTGGAGGGGGATGTTCAGGACAGCTTGCTGTCTTCTTTGTTAGTCCTTATTTAATTCAGTCCTATCTCTTTTAGTGTTGGGGGAGAAAAGACAAGGGAATGCCCCACACAGTGTATTTCTGAGAGTTGTTTTTCATTTTCCTGAAGGTGTGCTATATGATTACAGGAGACATTCTGAAAAAGTGCTGTGAGCCACGGCATGAGAATCACTTGGACTGCTTATTGAAAAAAATAAAGAAATTAATAACAGTCTAGTAATTCTGAGAAAAGTGGTCAGTACTTTATATTTTAAAAACCTATTCTTGCGTTCCTGATTTATCACCAAGATGAGAGCCACTCCACAGTCACTGAAAAAAGTGAAGGGTAGAGAAAAGAGATGCCACTGTGAACTATCATAGGGGCAGGCTACAGCCCATTTGGGAGATGGTGGGGAACAGCTAGAACTGGCAAAACTATTGATGGGAAAGAAGTAGTACTCCTACGTTAAAGACATGGTTTTGTCTCCCCAACATATGACAGACATTCCACTTCCAGGTATTTACTTAAGAGAAATGAGAGCGGGTGTCCATACAAACACTTTTACCTGAATGTTTGCAACAGATTTGCTTTTTTTTTTTTTTTGTTTAACTATATTTATTTTTAATTTTTTATTTTTTATAAACATATATTTTTATCCCCAGGGGTACAGGTCTGTGAATCACCAGATTTACACACTTCACAGCACTCACCAAAGCACATACCCTCCCCAATGTCCATAATACCACCCCCTTCTCCCAAACCCCCTCCCCCCAGCAACCCTCAGTTTGTTTTGTGAGATTAAGAGTCACTTATGGTTTGTCTCCCTCCTAATCCCATCTTGTTTCATTTCTTCTTCTCCTACCCACTTAAGCCCCCATGTTGCATCACCACTTCTTCATATCAGGGAGATTATATGATAGTTGTCCTTCTCTGCTTGACTTATTTCGCTAAGCATGATACGCTCTAGTTCCATCCATGTTGTCGCAAATGGCAAGATTTCATTTCTTTTGATGGCTGCCTAGTATTCCATTGTGTATATATGCCACATCTTCTTGATCCATTCATCTGTTGATGGACATCTAGGTTCTTTCCATAGTTTGGCTATTGTGGACATTGCTACTATAAACATTTGGGTGCATGTGCCCCTTTGGAGCACTACATTTGTATCTTTAGGGTAAATACCCAATAGTGCAATTGCTGGGTCATAGGGCAGTTCTATTTTCAACATTTTGAGGAACCTCCATGCTGTTTTCCAGAGAGGCTGCACCAGCTTGCATTCCCACCAACAGTGTAGGAGGCTTCCCCTTTCTCCGCATCCTCGCCAGCATCTGTCATTTCCTGACTTGTTGATTTTAGCCATTCTGACTGGTGTGAGGTGATATCTCATTGTGGTTTTGATTTGTATTTCCATGATGCCAAGTGATACGGAGCACTTTTTCATGTGTCTGTTGGCCATCTGGATGTCTTCTTTGCAGAAATGTCTGTTCATGTCCTCTGCCCATTTCTTGATTGGATTATTTGTTCTTTGGGTGTTGAGTTTGCTAAGTTCTTTATAGATTCTGGACACTAGTCCTTTATCTGATATGTCGTTTGCAAATATCTTCTCCCATTCTGTCAGTTGTCTTTTGATTTTGTTCACTGTTTCCTTTGCTGTGCAAAAGCTTTTGATCTTGATAAAATCCCAATAGTTCATTTTTTCCCTTGCTTCCCTTGCCTTTGGCGTTGTTCCTAGGAAGATGTTGCTGCGGCTGAGGTCGAAGAGGTTGCTGCCTGTGTTCTCCTCAAGGATTTTGATGGATTCCTTTCGCACATTGAGGTCCTTCATCCATTTTGAGTCTATTTTTGTGTGTGGTGTAAGGAAATGGTCCAATTTCATTTTTCTGCATGTGGCTGTCCAATTTTCCCAGCACCATTTATTGAAGAGGCTGTCTTTTTTCCATTGGACATTCTTTCCTGCTTTGTCGAAGATTAGTGGACCATAGAGTTGAGGGTCTATTTCTGGGCTCTCTATTCTGTTCCATTGATCTATGGGTCTGTTTTTGTGCCAGTACCATGCTGTCTTGATGATGACAGCTTTGTAATAGAGCCTGAAGTCCGGAATTGTGATGCCACCAACGTTGGCTTTCTTTTTCAATATCCCTTTGGCTATTCGAGGTCTTTTCTGGTTCCATATAAATTTTAGAATTATTTGTTCCATTTCTTTGAAAAAGATGGATGGTACTTTGATAGGAATTGCATTAAATGTGTAGATTGCTTTAGGTAGCATAGACATTTTCACAATATTTATTCTTCCAATCCAGGAGCATGGAACATTTTTCCATTTCTTTGTGTCTTCCTCAATTTCTTTCATGAGTACTTTATAGTTTTCTGAGTATAGATTCTGTGTCTCTTTGGTTAGGTTTATTCCTAGGTATCTTATGGTTTTGGATGCAATTGTAAATGGGATTGACTCCTTAATATCTCTTTCTTCTGTCTTGCTGTTGGTGTAGAGAAATGCAACTGATTTCTGTGCATTGATTTTATATCCTGACACTTTACTGAATTCCTGTATAAGTTCTAGCAGTTTTGGAGTGGAGTCTTTTGGGTTTTCCACATATAGTATCATATCATCTGCGAAGAGTGATAGTTTGACTTCTTCTTTGCCGATTTGGATGCCTTTAATTTCCTTTTGTTGTCTGATTGCTGAGGCTAGGACCTCTAGTACGATGTTGAATAGCAGTGGTGATAATGGACATCCCTGCCGTGTTCTGACCTTAGCGGAAAAGCTTTCAGTTTTTCTCCATTGAGAATGATATTTGCGGTGGGTTTTTCATAGATGGCTTTGATGATATTGAGGTATGTGCCCTCTATCCCTACACTTTGAAGAGTTTTGATCAGGAAGGGATGTTGTACTTTGTCAAATGCTTTTTCAGCATCTATTGAGAGTATCATATGGTTCTTGTTCTTACTTTTATTGATGTGTTGTATCACATTGACTGATTTGCAGATGTTGAACCAACCTTGCAGCCCTGGAATAAATCCCACTTGGTCGTGGTGAATAATCTTTTTAATGTACTGTTGAATCCTATTGGCTAGTATTTTGTTGAGTATTTTCGCATCTGTGTTCATCAAGGATATCGGTCTATAGCTCTCTTTTTTGGTGGGATCCTTGTCTGGTTTTGGGATCAAGGTGATGCTGGCCTCATAAAATGAGTTTGGAAGTTTTCCTTCCATTTCTATTTTTTGGAACAGTTTCAGGAGAATAGGAATTACTTCTTCTTTAAATGTTTGGTAAAATTCCCATGGGAAGCCATCTGGCCCTGGGCTTTTGTTTGTTTGGAGATTTTTAATAACTATTTCAATCTCCTTACTGGTTATGGGTCTGTTCAGGCTTTCTATTTCTTCCTGGTTCAGTTGTGGTAGTTTATATGTTTCTAGGAATGCATCCATTTCTTCCAGATTGTCAAATTTATTGGCGTAGAGTTGCTCATAGTATGTTCCTATAATAGTTTGTATTTCTTTGGTGTTAGTTGTGATCTCTCCTCTTTCATTCATGATTTTATTTATTTGGGTCCTTTCTCTTTTCTTTTTGATAAGTCGGGCCAGGGGTTTATCAATTTTATTAATTCTTTCAAAGAACCAGCTCCTAGTTTCGTTGATTTGTTCTATTGTTTTTTTGGTTTCTATTTCATTGATTTCTGCTCTGATCTTTATGATTTCTCTTCTCCTGCTGGGCTTAGGGTTTCTTTCTTGTTCTTTCTCCAGCTCCTTTAGGTGTAGGGTTAGGTTGTGTACCTGAGACCTTTCTTGTTTCTTGAGAAAGGCTTGTACCGCTATATATTTTCCTCTCAGGACTGCCTTTGTTGTGTCCCACAGATTTTGAACCGTTGTATTTTCATTATCATTTGTTTCCATGATTTTTTTCAATTCTTCTTTAATTTCCCGGTTGACCCATTCATTCTTTAGAAGGATACTGTTTAGTCTCCATGTATTTGGGTTCTTTCCAAACTTCCTTTTGTGGTTGAGTTCTAGCTTTAGAGCATTGTGGTCTGAAAATATGCAGGGAATGATCCCAATCTTTTGATACCGGTTGAGTCCTGATTTAGGACCGAGGATGTGATCTATTCTGGAGAATGTTCCATGTGCACTAGAGAAGAATGTGTATTCTGTTGCTTTGGGATGAAATATTCTGAATATATCTGTGATGTCCATCTGGTCCAGTGTGTCGTTTAAGGTCTTTATTTCCTTGCTGATCTTTTGCTTGGATGACCTGTCCATTTCAGTGAGGGGAGTGTTAAAGTCCCCTACTATCATTGTATTATTGTTGATGTGTTTCTTTGATTTTGTTATTAATTGGTTTATATAGTTGGCTGCTCCCACGTTGGGGGCATAGATATTTAAAATTGTTAAATCTTCTTGTTGGACAGACCCTTTGAGTATGATATAGTGTCCTTCCTCATCTCTTATTATAGTCTTTGGCTTAAAATCTAATTGATCTGATATAAGGATTGCCACTCCTGCTTTCTTCTGATGTCCATTAGCATGGTAAATTCTTTTCCACCCCCTCACTTTAAATCTGGAGGTGTCTTCGGGCTTAAAATGTGTTTCTTGGAGGCAACATATAGATGGGTTTTGTTTTTTTATCCATTCTGATACCCTGTGTCTTTTGACAGGGGCATTTAGCCCATTCACATTCAGGGTAACTATTGAGAGATATGAATTTAGTGCCATTGTATTGCCTGTAAGGTGACTGTTACTGTATATGGTCTCTGTTCCTTTCTGATCTACCACTTGTAGGCTCTCTCTTTGCTTAGAGGACCCCTTTCAGTATTTCCTGTAGAGCTGGTTTGGTGTTTGCAAATTCTTTCAGTTTTTGTTTGTCCTGGAAGCTTTTAATCTCTCCTTCTATTTTCAATGATAGCCTAGCTGGATATAGTGTTCTGGGCTGCATGTTTTTCTCATTTAGTGTTCTGAAAATATCATGCCAGCTCTTTCTGGCCTGCCAGGTCTCTGTGGATAAGTCAGCTGCCAATCTAATATTTTTACGATTGTATGTTACAGACTTCTTTTCCCGGGCTGCTTTCAGGATTTTCTCTTTGTCACTGAGACTTGTAAATTTTACTATTAGGTGACGGGGTGTGGGCCTATTCTTATTGATTTTGAGGGGCGTTCTCTGAACCTCCTGAATTTTGATGCTCGTTCCCTTTGCCATATTGGGGAAATTCTCCCCAATAATTCTCTCCAGTACACCTTCTGGTCCTCTCTCTCTTTCTTCTTCTTCTGGAATCCCAATTATTCTAATGTTGTTTCGTCTTATGGTGTCACTTATCTCTCGAATTCTCCCCTTGTGGTCCAGTAGCTGTTTGTCCCTCTTTTGCTCAGCTTCTTTATTCTCTGTCATTTGGTCTTCTATATCAGTAATTCTTTCTTCTACCTCATTTATCCTAGCAGTGAGAGCCTCCATTTTTGATTGCACCTCATTAATAGCTTTTTTGATTTCAACTTGGTTAGATTTTAGTTCTTTTATTTCTCCAGAAAGGGCTTTTATATCTCTTGAGAGGGTTTCTCTAATATCTTCCATGCCTTTTTCGAGCTCGGCTAGAACCTTGAGAATTGTCATTCTGAACTCTAGATCTGACATATTACCAATGTCTGTATTGATTAGGTCCCTAGCCTTCGGTACTGCCTCTTGTTCTTTTTTTTTGTGTTGAATTTTTCCGTCTTGTCATTTTGTCCAGATAAGAGTATATTAAGGAGCAAGTAAAATACTAAAAGGGTGGCAACAACCCCAGGAAAATATGCTTTAACCAAATTAGAAGAGATCCCAAATCGTGAGGGGGGAGTAAGGGGATAAAAAGAGGTTCAAAAAGAAATAAAGAAAAAAAAAGAAAAAAGAAAAGAAAGAAAAGAAAAGAATTTAATAAAAGAAAACAAATAAGAAAAATATAAAAAAGAAAAAATATATATATTGGATAAACTAGTTAAAAAACTTTAAAAAAGGAAATGGTAAAAGTTAAAAAAAAAAATTTACCCGAAGGCGAGAAAAAAAACAAAAAATGAAAAAGAAAAAAATTAAATTAACTGCAAGACTAAAAAAAATCACAGGGAAAAAGCCATGAGTTCCGTGCTTTGCTTTCTCCTCCTCTGGAATTCTGCTACTCTCCTTGGTATTGAAACCGCACTTCTTGGTAGGTGAACTTGGTGTCGGCTGGATTTCTTGTTGATCTTCTGGGGGAGGGGCCTTGGTGTAGTGGTTCTCAAGTATCTTTGCCCCAGACGGAATTGCACGCCCTTATCAGGGGCCGGGGTGAGTAATCCGCTAGGGTTTGCTTTCAGGAGCTTTTGTTCCCTAAGGGCTTACCGTAGAGTTCCGGAGGACGGGGAATACAAATGGCGGCCTCCTGGTCTCCGGCCCGGAGGAGCCGAGAGCCCAGGACCCCACTCCTCAGTGCGCCCTCAGAGAACAGCGCCCAGTTACTCCCGTCTGCCTGACCTCCGGCCGCGCTCCGAGCTCACCGAGCCTGCGACCGGTTCAAGGTAACCCTGAGCTGCGAGCTCACTGTCGGCTCTGTCTCTGTAGCCGGCTTTCCCGTTCCAATACCCGCAAGCTCTGCGACACTCAGACACCCCCGATCCTTCTGTGACCCTGCGGGACCTGAGGCCACGCTGACCCCGTGTGGGCTTCGCCCCGGTTTAGCCTCTGAAGCGATGTCCCTCAGCAGAACAGACTTTTAAAAGTCCTGATTTTGTGCGCGGTTGCTCCGCAGCTTGCTGGGAGCCGGCCCCTCCCCCCGGGGTCTATCTTCCCGTCGCTTTGGATTCACTTCTCCGCCAGTCCTACCTTTCAGAAAGTGGTTGTTTTTCTGTTTCCAGAATTGCTGTTCTTCTTCTCTTTGATCTGCTGATGGATTTTCAGGTGTTTGCAATCTTTAGATAAGCTACCTAGCTGATCTCCGGCTAGCTGAAATAGTCTCAGCCTGCTACTTCTCCGCCATCTTGACTCCTCCCCTGCAGATTTGCTTTTAATAGCAAAAACCTATTTCCATCAACAGCTGAATGGGAAAAAAAGTTGCTGTGTATCTGTACAATGGAATTTTATTCAGTGTTAACAAGGAATGAACTATGGATACATCCAATAATGGAGACGAATCACACAAAAATGTGTATCTACAGTGTGACTCTGTTCATATACAATTCTAGAACATGGAAACTGATCTAGGTGACAAGTATGCAGATCAATGGCTGCCTGCTGGTGAGAGCAGAGAGTGCATAACAGAAGAATCACACAGAGGCAGGAGGAAAATTTGGGAGCTCATAGGGATGTTCGATTTCTTCACTATGGTGATGGTTTTCTTCGATTTAACAATATTTCAGAACTTATCAAATTGTGCATTCTAAATATGTACAACATATGGTTTATAAATTATTTCTTGAGGAAACCATTTACATAAAATGCGTTTGGAGGAAAACCATGAAATGTTTAAGGAAAATTAAAAAGATTATGTTTTTGGGAATGATAACTACCTATAGAAAGAGTAACCAAAAGAAAAAAAAAGCAAAATTTATCTTTCCTATTCCTTCACGTTAATGAAAAGCTTGAAGCAGATTGTATTTCTAGAAATTTAAATTCAGGAAAAAATAAAACTCTAGGAGAAATTTTCTAGTATTAATGGGAAAGATTAGAATCTAACCTCACCAGTTTACATTTATAGTATATATAAGCTATTTATATTTTATACTATATATATGTACTTTATACTTATATTTATACACATATATAATATACACAGTATAAAGATATCTTTATATTACATATATCTTCATACTATATAAATCTTTTATACATGTGTGTCTTATATATACACTATACATACTATATATGTCATATATAGTATAATGTATACTATACATATTATTCTATCTATACAGGACTAATCTCTCTAACTCTCTCATTTTTCAAAAAAATTATCTAGTTTGTTTTCCATTTATTGCTTATCAGTTTCTATCTACCATCTGGCTGTACTTGGTTCCTACAGTGCTATAAACACAAAAAGGAAGATTTTTTATTTTTTTTTGAGTGATGCACCTCCTGTGTTCCCCTGGAAATAGTGTATATGTGAAAATTCGGTTTCCTCAGGAAACTAGTGTGCGCGTGAAACATTCAAAAAAGTATAGGACACCATCTTTTACCATTATGTACTTAGGCATTATGTCTGTGTCATCTCTCTGTTTAGTTAGCTATCAAGCTAGCCACCCATCTATGGTTCTTTGGAGTGCCTACTATATGCCAGGTCCTGGGCAAGTTGTTTCAAAAATTTTGTATATGTCAATCTCACAATAATTTGTGAAATTGCAAAGTGGTTACAAAGTTAACATGATATGTTCCTGGATGGAAAGTAGAAAATGACAAGAAATTATAGTATCAAGCAGTCTACCAAAATCATACAAATTTAGAATTCTAAGAGAGGAAGGAAGCCTTGAAAGTATCTAATCCTCTTTGCCTCCTTTATTATCTGTATAAACTGAGTTCTTCTGGAGTTTGATATTTGCCTAAAGTTACACAGTCTTTCTGAGCCAAAGTTAAAACTCAGTACCCAAAATTCCTCACCCAGATGGCTTTTCATTATGTTAGGTGGTCTTCTTCAGTGCCACTAAGTGACCAACTATAATATAACTTCTCTAGAAGCTTGAGGGAAGACAAGATTATTCTGAGTGTTGATGACTGAGGGAGAAAACTCAGGCATCTACTTATTACTCTGAATCCATGCATTATACATACCGCATTTGTTTTCTTCTAGAATATCTTAGTGTTACAATAAGCGATATGAAGATTTTCTTATTCTTTAAGGACTTTATGGAACACACCTATAGGAACTTCATGGAACATACTTTTGCTGTCTTACAAAGGGTTCCCCGAGGCCACTAGAATACATGGGATAATCTGTTAGTTTTATTTTCCCTTTTTTTTTTTTTTTTTTTTTTTTTAAGAGAGGAAGTGGGGAGAGGGGCAGAGGGAGAGGGAGAGAGAGACTCCTAGGCAGAATCCACGTCCAGTGTGGAGCCCGGCACAGGGCTCAATCTCAAGACCGTGAGATCATGACCTGAGTCAAAATCAAGAGTCGGATGCTTAATCAATTGAGCAACCCAGGTGCATGAGTTTTATTTTCCATTTTATCATTATAGTTCCTGTGCTCACCAATATGTTTATATCACCAAAATTTACACAGATAAAACAATGCAGAAAATGGCCTTAAAGTATAGCTCTTAAATACAAGAAGAAAGCAAGTAGTTTTGAAATCTATGAAAGACTGCCTTGGGAGTCGATGAACAACTTCCCTTGCATATTGGTGGGTGGGAACAGAGGCATGTGAAGAGGAAACGTATTATGCACCTCAGTGATAGAAAGCAGACTGCTTTTGTCTGCTCTATAGTCTCATATACTGGTCAACCAGTTACATATAAGAAGGTTTATGCTTGATTGACTGAAAAGGAGCGACATTTATTTCTTACTGCTACCAGAACAAAATCACCACAATCTCAGTGGCTCCAAACAACACAGATTTATTTTCTTGCATTTCTGGAGGTCAGATGCACAAACTCATTCTCAGTGGGCTAACAATCAAGGTGATGGCTGAGCTGTGTTCCCTCTGGAGACTCTAGGAGAGAATCCATTCCTTTCTTGCCTTTTCCAGGTTCTAGACATTGCCCCCATTTCTTTGGCTCCTGGCCACATCACTCAATCTCTGTTTCTCTCATTATATCTCTTTCTCTTATTCTGACCTTCTCACCTACCTCTTTTTAGGACCCTGGTGATGACATTGGGATTACATTGGGATATCCACTTGAATAATCCAAGATAATCTCCCCATTTTAGGATCCCTAATTTAATCACATATATAACGTCTCCTTTGCTATGTTTCTCAACTATAACAACACTATGTTTCTTCCACCTGTTCCTCACTAAGGAGACTACATAACTTCACATAAAGGAGAGGTGTGTTTTTGTCTGGCAACAACCTTGTACATGGAACTAGTTTTGAGTTTCACTTTCAGGATGATGGAATATCTTGGACAGTAATTATTAGAAGGCAGGTTGTTTGTGGCAGTTGATTGAGCACTGGACTCAGGGTTTGTTGCCACAGACCTGTCTCCTCAGCATTGTTCCTAAGAAACACTAAATGTTCAGTAATGTCTCTGGCATGAGATGAGGGGGTAGTACAAAAACCAGCCAGTTTAAGCTCTTAAAAGGGTGAGCATAGTGGGTAGAAAAGTAGAAAAGGCAAGAGCGCGATTTATCTTACATCTTTATTAAGATATGGCATGTTTCCTAAATTGAACTTTTCTCCAATTTATAGATTTTCCCAAGTATTATTAACTGTGATGAGACATTCAGATGTGAAATATGAAAATGAATCTGGTTTTATTATTCAGCATCTAATGAGCCATGCAAGTTGCAGAAATTATTTTTAAAATGATTATCCATAAATACCAGAAAATAGAAGATTTGGATCTTAAAGCATATCGAGCTAATTTAGGAAGAAAATGAAGAAGGCTTAAGCAGGGAATAATATAGGCATTCTCCAAAAAAGGACGTGAAAATGGGTTGCAGCATCTTCTTGGATTGGCAATTGGAGAAAGAGATAATAAAGCAAGTAAAGAGCCACTACTCAGTGTAAACTAGATGTGCACCATACACTATATGGAATCGAGACATGCCAAAATTTTATCAACTATAATCCTTGTCAAGATCCTCCTTCTTTCACCTCATCTTGTCCCATTCTTGTTAACTACCATTTTTAGAGAATATCATGGCAATTCTTTTCCACGGTATTCCCCAGCGACTCTTTTTTTTTTTTTTTTTAAGATTTTATTTATTTATTTGACAGACAGAAATCACAAGTAGGCAGAGAGGCAGGCAGAGGCAGGGAAGCAGGCTCCCTGGTGAGCAGAAAGCCCAGTGAGGGACTCACTCCCAGGACCCTAGGATCATGACCTGAGCCAAAGCAGAGGCTTTAACCCACTGAGCCACCCAGGCACCCCTCCCAGCAACCCTCTTAATGGTCATTCTGATTTCCATTTTCTCCAATTACCTAGAGATGCCAGTAAATGTGAACAGGTGAGCACAGCTTTTTCAGCATCACCACTTGGGCTGTCCTGGTGAGGTAGATGTCTGGGTAAGTCTACTGTAGCAGCTCACATGCCTTAGCAATTACCCTTTATGATTGTTGTATACAGCATTTGACCTGTCTTCTTTAATGTTGAGCTATACCATTTGTCACATGATTGGGGTCTCTTACCTCTCTATTTTACTATACCCTAAGGCAAGGTACCTGTCTTTAGGCTCGTTTTTATAGTGTGTGTGTCAATGTGTGTTCAGGTGTGTATGTTCATTGAGTCAGTTGAGAGTGGGGCAGGGAAGGATTACAGGGGTTGACAACAGGAAGTCTCCGAATATCTCTAAGCAGTGTCTGTTCTCAAGATCTTGACACAAGTCCTCAAACATGCCCTCCTCTACCTGTACCACCAGGACACAGAGGCGACCCTACAAATGAACTTTCAGGAAGAGTCCAAATATCTTAGTTCTCCCAGACAAATACTTTTAGATCAAACAAATATGCATGTATTTACTCTAAATATACCTTAAGGGTCAGCTGCCCCAAAAGTCAGTTTTTATAGTACTTCAAATGAAAAAGTGAAAGTAAACATGGGTTATATATAACTTCCTAATTTTGTGTAAATCTTGCAGTGATCTAGTAAATCCAGTTTGGTGAAAGTCAGGGCTGGCAAAAGGGACACTGGGCAGAAGAGACACAGGCCAAGGGGCAGGAAGAGCAGAGGCAAATATTCCCTCCCCTCCTGCCAGGGGATACTTAGATCTTGCACAAGTCCAAGGGTGAAGGGGACTGATAGGTGTTGTAAACCACAGAGGTCAGCCTCCCAGAAAGGCTGAGGAGGACAGACAAGGACAAAAAATGGATGAAGACCAAATGGAGAAGAAAGAGAAGTTCCTCGTCTTCCACTTTCTTCATATTCCTCCCCAAAAGTAACCATACTTGATGCTCCTTAAGTTATTCATTTGACATTTACCTCCACAGCACTATTAAACTCATATATAGGACTTGGTCTTATTATTCCAACAGGAGACATTTTCTGTTGAACTCCCAATTTCAATCCCTCTATCTAATTTCCTACAAACATGCACACAAATGCATCTAATATTTTTATCCTCCCAGTACTGCTACATGGTAAATTTGGTTAAGTCCATATTCTGAACAGGCATTACTGAAATCCCAAAAATGCTATTCACAGCTAAGACATATATTGTATAATTACTATTTCTGTTCTTGTAGAATTCTGCTTTGTTGCTGTTTGTTCCTTTTTATTTTCCTAGGCTTGATAATGCCTGTTTTTTGTTTTCATTTGCTCAGTTTACTAAACATTCAGTATTAATGCAAGCCCTGGCTTCCCACCAATTGTCTACATTTGCTTTAAGCCTTTCAGATGCATCAAGTATCATATCGATTTCTTCTTGGAATCATCTGTCACAGAGTTTCAGATACTGTTTGCTCCCAAAGTTAGTGCATTGTTGATTCCCTGGGATATCCCCTCATATCCATAATCTGTTGTTTTGGAGCTCCTCTTTGGGGGATCTTGTGTATCTTTTGAAACTGACTCCCTAACTATTGTGTGACATGACTTTTAGTAGGTTCCTGGGAAGGAATGCATAGAAAATGTAATTTCCAAGACCTTACATATGTGAAATTGTTACCACTCTACCTTCACAGTCAATTAATATTAGCTTAGTATAGAGTATCCTAAGTTGGGAATATTTTGCCTCAGACTTTTGAAGAGACATTCCCATTGTCTCAAGCCTGCCAGTGTTGCTATATTTTTTTTTTCTTCCTTTCTTTTTCAGTGTTGCTATTAAAAAAGTACTCAGTGATTTGGGCACTGAATCTTTTTAGAGTGACCTGCTTTTCCTCACGGGTTTTTTTTTTTTTTTTTTGTCTTCGGTTTTCTGAAGTTTCATGAATATGTGCCTTGGCTGTTGTAAGAATTTACCCAGCTTGTGTTTTCTGACAGCATCCCACCCAAAAGAAGTACTGGCTCAGTTATGCCAGAGATGAACTCAAAGTAGTTCAGCGACTCTCACACATTATTTGTCCACAACTCTTCCTGAAGGAAGAAGGATCACAGTACCACAATTCCACTAACTGATCCGTCACTGTGGGATGCGGCCTAGGTGTTATTGACTACTTACTATTAACACGATGTCTTTCTCTGCGCCCCTACCCCACCAAATCACTATCACAACACTGTGTTTTGAAAACACAGATTCTTCAGGAGCATCCTTCAGCATTAAGAGGTTGGTGCCTAACAGTCGCTGAGATTGATTTGTCAAAGATCATGCAACCAGCAGTGGTAGATCTGATATCTCAGCCCATGTGCACAGTTAAAATCTTGTGCCCCTTAACCATGTGGGGCACAAAGGGAAAGCTTTATTTACAGTTAGCATCTATGAATTATTTGAGTCTCTGGCTCCACAAATTTCTCATGTATTTTATATTGTATATTCTCAGCTTCTAACACCTTCCAATGCACTCCCTACATAGGACTGAATACATTAATACTACATTTGGGCAAATAAAACCAGCACACACTTTAGCTACTATTATATGTCCTTTAAAATGAATAAATTCTGAGTTTTTCCTCCTGAATCAACTGTATTTTTCTACAAGACTAACTCTCAAAGAACCACTAAACCACTTGTTTTAAGTTTCACCTCCATAATTAACATTATCCTTTTTGGTAACAAAATTAAAAAAAAAAAAATCTTATGCATAGATGTCTGGTGGTAGATAGCAGATGATTATTTACCTGACCTGAGGGTAAAAATTAACATCACATTATCTGTAAGTGTTTTAAGAATATCTGCCTGGTTAAGATGCACTACTGTAAATGGTTTTTCTAGAATGGAGTATGGACACAGCATTTGCCTTAAAGGTGTCCTCTCCCTGTGGACTGGAAGTTGAGTGATCAGAAAGAAAATACAAATAAATGTATCTGTTCTAATCTAGGATTCCTAGATAAAAGCAACAAAGGATTACCAATTTCTTAAAAGTAACAATGGGAGCACAGAGAATTCCATCTTAGAAATATGATTCTTATGGTCCAAGGGTTTGGCAAAGATCTCAAAAGTCAACAGAAGCACAACTGATTCCAAGTAACCCCATATTCTAAAGAAAAGTGCAACACTGTGTACACAGGGCATGTAAGAGATTGAGAAACAGGTTGTGTCAGTATTAGCCCAGCACCCATTGGTTTGGAGATCCTCTTCTCATGTACTATGTTTTCATTTCCACTCCCTAGTGAGACGAGGAAGTGGATGCCTCCTCCTCGTTAAGTAAAAATGTGATATCTTCGGAAGAACTGCCTTGTGGGAGTTTAGCACTAGTCCTTAGGCTTTGAGTAATATGGACACAAGTATCCATCTGGCATCTGCCTAGTAGATTTTAAGGTGAGAGACTGTGCTCATGGCTGTCCCTAAATGGCATCAAAAAGGGAAGGTTTTGATGGATCTCTAGGCACAGTAATGAACAGTTTTGGTTTTCCCAGGACTGAAGGGTTTACAAGGACATAGGACTTTCACAGCTAAAATAGGGGATGTCCTGGGAAAATCAGAACTAATAGTATCCCTCCTTTAAGACCTGATAGTGCAAGAATGTATGGATATTCCCCTGTGGCCAGACATGGGCCTAATCAAGAGAACCAGAATGAATCATCTTAAGAGAGTTTTATTCCAGAGGTCCGCATGGGGATTTCAAATGACCCTGAGGATATGAACACCTCAGCAATGAGCAGTAAGCCAGAATTGTTCATGGGGGGAAGGGGGTTAGACATAATTTTTCAGGGCAAAGGTGTTGGAAGTAAGAAGTATCCAGGCATGAGGAGCATATCCTGAGAATCCACCAAAAGTAGAAGTGGCCATCTGCTAGATCCAGAATGTAACACTCTAGATTATAAAAGTACCAGCCAACGACTTTCCCTTACGACTCCTCCCTCCCTCTACTAGAATCCAGTAGAGGACCCAAACAGCAGCTGGCATGTGGAGGCAAAGATGCTTCGAGAATAATGAAGAAGCCAAACACAGTCCCTTTTTAACATACGAATTTGTAAGCCTGAAGCAGTCACAGACTAAGAGAGAGAAGTCTTGCATTTATATGATCACTAGACTATACTGGGCATTACACCACGTAAAATTGACTGGAGGGCTCAATATCTGTTACGTGGGGATCACCAGAAAAATCAACAGATGCTGTATTTTGCCAAGAGGCAGGCAAGGGCAAGGGGAGAGAAAGGGCTTTTGGGGGCAGCGTGAGGAAGAATAAGGTCACGTTAAGTTCATAAAATAAAGAATGTGTAACTCATTCCAGGCTCTGAGGTGTAGAAGGTGCAAGGTTATAAACAAACAATCTCTTGAAGAGTGTGACAGGGAAGGAATATCCTAGCTGGGACCTTGGGGTTTTATAAAATAAGATACAGGGAACCCTTACCCAAGAGCCTGAGAACGTAGGGGAGCTTTAGGGTGACCAGACTGAAATTCCTGACAACACAGGAGAAGGTCAGTCCACATGCAGACAGGTCACTGGGAAGGCCTGGAAGTATAGCGCCATCTGGGGTGAACATCTCTGTGTGGCCTGCTGGGATCAGTTCAGTTAGACTCCAGAGGAGGGGGCAAGCCATTTAGGACACAGCTTTCTCCTCCCGGTTGGAAGTTAGAGGTCCCCTGGCTGTTGTTCAGTCCTGCACATCTTGGTCGGGTGATGCGGTGGGAGGGGTAGGGCCACAGGAGGGAGTATGGCGGCTGAGAGGCAATAAGGGGACTGAATCTGGCTTCTCACGGGGTCTCGTCATGATCTTTTTATTCGGTTGTATGCACGCAAGCGCCTGAGGAGAATTTGAGCTCTTTCCCTTACTTGGTTTCCCTTTGCTTCCTACCATCAACAAGGCTAAGCAAATACAAGAACTGCAGACCTACCCTTGAAGGCCTGGTGCCCCTTCAGGTCTCACCTACATTTGTGAACTCTGCTGCTTTCTGACAGATTAGGTCGTCACTGGCTCCAAATGGATTCACTGCGCTCAGTGCGCGGGGCGCGCTCTGCAGAAGGATGCCTGGTGGAGAGAGAAAGTGGGGTCTGGGGCGCAGCCCGTAACGTGCTTGTCAGACGATAGGGCCCCGGTGCTGCAGGTTCCAGGAGGAAGTGCCTTTTGCTCACGCGCATGAAACTGTTTGACCAGATACTGAAGAAGACAAGAAGCAGAAATTCAAATCTAGTTATAAAAAAGGGCAAAAAAACAAGCTGTTAAACTCGGGGCAAACGAAGTATTCTCAGGATCTAGTTGGTACCCCTGGTGCGTTATATTCATTGGGAAGAATGCAACCTCTTGGATTTTAGCTTAAATTTGGATTACCACTTCTCAAAATGTCTTCCTACACAACACAATAAGCTATAACATTAACCCGAGGAGTTATTAGGTATGCAGAAACTTGCTTGTGATAGATAATTGAATTAAGGGTAGTAGACAATAGGAAGTCGCTTGGAATAGTTACAGCAACTGTCAGAGGCAGGAATGGTGGGTGTGATGGATTCCAGCACTGAGAGCTATCAGTTAATGTCTCACAATTATCTATCTAAAGTTTCCAGGTGACTTTCACTACTCATAATACATACTGTTCACAATACATCTAGAAGGAGTGAATTTAGGGAGACATGAAATCTAAATGGTAATCAAAAAGGAATAAGGGACACCTGGGTGGCTCAGTGGGTTAAGCCTCTGCCTTCAGCTCAGGTCATGGTCTCAGGGTCCTGGGATCAAGCCCCGAATCAGGCTCTCTGCTCAGCGGGAAACCTGCTTCCCCCACTCTCTCTGCCTGCTTCTTTGCCGACTTGTGATCTCTGTCTCTCTATCAAATAAATAAATAAATAAATAAATAAATAAATAAAGTTTATTTTTTTTTTTAAAGGAATGACAGTGGAATTTTTCATCCTCCTCAATATTTTCTAGAACACCTCAGCAAGGTTAAAATTTCTAAGGCCATCAGCCTGGGTTAAAGAGAGAGATCAACCAGTTAGGCCTGTTGCTATGTAGCTTCCAGCAGAATCTACATCTGGAACGAGAAGAAAGCTTAAAATTACTGCTTAGTTTAAATGATTTATATATATTTTTTCTAGGTTGACATCTTAATGTAACAGATCTTTCTCACTTATGCATTATTTGATTAATGATAAATGAGTTCTAGTTTCCCACATATCATAGATAATATACTATCTATCATAGATAATATAGAATACTATCTATACATACATACAATACATACTATAATATAGAATACTATCATAGATAATATAGAATGTCGGTGTTGCATGTGCCTTGGATATATTTTCAAGATCATCATCAATACAAAATGGGTTTGGACTCAGAACTGTTGCTTTAGGGAGACATAAGGGAAGGAGGCATATGCTTTCTTATTTCCCCAAGAGGAAATATATATAAAACTTCCAAATATAATGCAACAAAGTACATGAGATCAACTATTGGTAAAAAATAATTACCAACAGTGCAAAGTCACCAAGGCAATGTAAGAAAAGGACCTCAGCAGACAGAGACACTGGATGAAAAGGAATAACCATGACATATGACTGCCAGTGGTTAAATCCTATATTAACGACATGGAGTAGATGTTGTCTGCCTCCCCCTAAAATACTTTTTTGTCATATTATAACCACGCTTTGAGTCCTATATGTGCTAGTAATTTATAAACCTCCTAACTGTCTCCCTAAAGTGTGGGTGCATTCAGATTTTCTGCTAATTTTAACAGTTTGGCAGTTTATATATTTTCAGAAAATCATTCCCCAGTTAATACAGTTTGTTAAGCTGTATTAACAAACAATTCTTTATCATCTATAACAGGTTTTGTTATACGTCCTTATTTCCCATAATTTCTTGGAGTCTGAAAATAGACTGGTTATATGCACATGTTAAAATAAGAGCAATTTTATTCTTTCATCTCTAATCTAACTCTCAACAAATGTCATTCATCCATAATGCAGCACACAAAATTGTTACTAAATTCATATTTTATGGAAAAAAAGGCATAAAGAAATTCACAAGTATGTCCTGGTAATGGATGGGGCCTCATTCTTCATAACCCCAATAGACATCACATGAACTCAGAGGAATCTGCTCCTAAAAAAATTTTTTTTCTGCTCCTAACATTCTAAAACTATTAGAAGCACAAAATTAAAAGAAAAAAATTTACATTTTCTGATACTCCTGAACTTTATTTTCCAGTCTCTGCATGTTTATTTGTTTCTAATTCTTCATAGTGGGGATCTCTCTGACTATAACCCTCAGTCACCTGTGTCATAAGAAGTCATTTCAGGTTAGACAAAAATTCTTCTTTAATTGTGCCTGAAATCTGCTTTGTATACTGTAGTACAGGTGGGAACATTTGTAGAAATTTCTAAGTTGTTACTGCGTGAATCTTTTGTTTAGTTTCAGGAGTCATTCTTTACACTTCCAACCCCACCTACAATTTTGGGCACTTGTGAGATTTTTAAAAGGGCATATTGAAAGAGGTGTGTCTCTGGTGTTCTCATTCATGTTAATGTCTTCCCAAAAATTCCTATCCTTTGATCTTGAAGATAATTAATTGGTGCAAAATATAAAAAGAGAATGACTTTCTAGGAGAGACTATGAAACCATTTCAGGGAAGGTTAATGAAAAGCCTAATTTAAAAAATAAATAAATGCTTTCCTCTAATTATCTGGATGTGTCTGGCTGGCTCAGTCAGCAGAGCGTGTCACTCTTGATCTCAGGGTCATTGAGTTTAAGCCCCATGGTGGGTGTAAAGTCTGCTTAAAAAAATAAATAAATGCATCAAGGGAGGCAGATAAAACAGAGCTGAACAACCACCATGGATTAGATTTATAGCATGCATTCCTTAGATTCTTGTAGTTTCTTTTACTAAAAATATTAAATGTATAAAAACTTTAGACATACACGTAAGAAAAACACTCTGCTCCTTCTCAGATTCTCTTCTTCATTAAAATGATGTCTTAAACATTAAAAAAGTTGTTTCAAGAATTTCTAAAGTTTTACAGAGGAGTAAACCAACACTTCTGGAAGAGAGGTTCTCTTAATTCTTAATTCTTAATTCTAACTTGATAATAATGAGTAACTCATGAAAATATAAAAAGTCATGTCTGATGTTTGTATCTACAACCTAATGCATGAGAAGACTTCCTTAAGAAAAAACTTTAGAAAAACTAGAAATATTTTTCCTTTATTATGAGATATCTGTTTCAAAAAGGATCAGAGAGTATTTATCAATTTATCAGAGGTACTGTAATACCTACTAGATATATATCATATTTTGTTAAGAGTTGTTTTAAATGATAACATTTAACAATTATATTTGTAATAGCAATTGAGACTTGATACTGATTTCTTGAGTTTTTTACTTCTATTTTTAACAATAATATTTTCTTTCTATATTGAGTTATTTCAAGCATCTTTGGTTGGCTACAGTACTCCTTCAAATAATGCTTTCCAAATGTGTAAGAGCTGTTAGATATCTCATAATTTTTCACTGAATTTCAGCATGAATGAGATGCTTGCCTAACCAATAAGTGCTATCATCAGAGTTCTGGAAATTCTATTTATTAACTTCTTAAAATTTACAAAGAAAAATTAAGATTTTATTTCTGTGTTTGGGTGTCTATATTTTCCCTGATGAATACTTCCAAGATTATTTTTCCTTGAAAGACACATATTAATCCAGTTACACTTTGGTGTCTGTACATTTTTTTTTTTCATAATTGGTGATCCCTTTCAATGTACAGATTCCCTCTTCTGGCAAAAATTAAAAACAACCAAAATACTTCCCTACTAATCTGTAATGTAAAGAGAAATGCAAGGAATAGGAAATTATGAATAATCTGGTTGAGTAATACCTGATAAGCATTTTGAACTTGGATGTTATTTGGAAGAACCAATTGATAAGATGTTCAAGTGCCAATTAGTCCACAGGTGCCAAATGTGTCAAAGGGGGATCAGTTAATAGAGGCAGTTACCAAATAAAGTTCAGCTAAGCAGAGCCACCTCTCCAATAGTTAGAAGAGTGTTCTCAACCTTGCAACATAATTTTTTTTTCTCCATTTCCCACTTTCGGTCATTCTCATTATAAGTTTTTTAAGAAATGCATGGATTATATCACTAATGAAAAGCTTATCCCCATTCTCATAAGCAGTGAAACTCAGACCCAAGTTTAATTTATGCAGTACAATAACAAAACAAGACTGAAACTTTCTATATTAAATGATTTTATTAAATTTTCAACTCTCAGAATGATTTTTCCAGACAAAATCTTAGGTTGAGGGGCGCCTGGGTGGCTCAGTGGGTTAAGCCACTGCCTTCGGCTCGGGTCATGATCTCAGGGTCCTGGGATTGAGCCCTGCATCAGGCTCTCTGCTCAGCCGGGAGCCTGCTTCCCTCTCTCTCTCTCTGCCTGCCTCTCAGTCTACTTGTGATTTCTCTCTGTCAAATAAATAAATAAAATCTTAAAAAAAAAAAAAAATCTTAGGTCGAATAACTTTAAGTGATAGCTATTTTTGTGACTCTCTGAAATTAGGCTTTTAAGTTGTATAAATATCTATATATTTACTTAAGCTTATCAGAAAGAGCCAATAAATACATTTGAGCTTTCCTGTTATATAGTTAATAAATCTAGTGCCACATAGTAGTAGGCAAATATTAAAGGAAGAGTGTTAACTATCATCTGGAGATAAGCTTAAGGACCACAGGGTGCATTCTCTATTGTCTGTAATATTTCAGAATTTTACCACTCCTTATTATTGCATCAAAATCTGCGGATAGGAAATAAGGACAGGAAAATTGTCTCCTGAGATTTTATCTGCAGTACCAGTAATGTGGGGATACATCTCATTCCTCTAAGTAGATAAAATTCACCTCAGATAGTGACATTCTTTACTACTTCTAAGGTGTGACCCATAAGGATCCCACCACTCCCAGGCCATAATAGTCTTTGTTCCCACATTTGAAGTTCAGCTTTTGCTCCTCAACAGATGACCACTTATACCTGATTAAATAAGGTGCATTTTAATATCCAACACATTAAATACAGCCTTGGTTACATAGTAGTTTTGTCCATTCATATCCTGGTGGAAAATAAGACTGATTCTTATTAAAGCTGTATACAAAATATAGGGGTGTTGTAATATCTAGCCATTATCCCAGGTAGCTCTGATTTTTTAAAATGTCAATTGTTATCATTCAAATTTCTTGCATAATAGTCATAGACTGCACCAAATCTAAAATTTTAATTTAATTAGAGAGATAATTACTAACTTTAACAAAATTCAAGTTTAGAGTCCTTTGTTAAAGAAGAGTTGTGATTTCTCTAAGTTTAACCTATTGCAAAAAGTACTCCTCTCAGTCTCTGTTACTAGAATCATCATCTGTAAATTCCCCTGAGGATTTGTTACCTTTCAAGAAGTTGCAAGAATTGATCTACCAAGATTACCTACATAATGCTTTCCCTTGAAGTGGCTTCTGTAAGATTGTGCTTGTATGAGTTTCCTATGCCACATAACAAATCAGCACAAATTCAGTGGCTTAGAACAATACATCTTTATTATCTCAGTTTCTCTGTGGGTCAGAAGTCCAGGCACCGCTGGGGTTTAATGAGGCTGGAATTGATATGCCAGCCAGGTTGAGATTTCATCATAGGTGCCAATGGGGAAAGATCTGCTTCCAAACCCCTTCCAGGGAACTTGCTTCTTCAAACCCAGCAAGGTATGCGCGCACGTGCGCGCACACACACACACCTGCTTGAGCAAAATGAGTGCTATGCTTCATGTTTATGTACAGATAATCACATACAGCCCATCACCTTCGCCACAATCTGTGGGTTATAAACAAGTCATAGGTCCCACCTGCACATAAGGACATAGAGAGGATCACATAAAAGCATGGAAAGGGAAGGTGGTGATTAATACAGGTCACTTTAAGTCTTTGCACTGCAGTGCTCAAGTGGGAAATTATTCTGAGAATTTTATTTCTTGCTTTACGAATTTCCAACCTCTGGTTTGTCATGCCGTTCTTCCAGTAAAATCGCAGAGATCAGTTGAAGCACCATACCATTCAAAAGATTTATTCTGTTTTGCATAATTATGATTTACTAATTTGAGGACTAGGGACAGAGCAACAAGTTGCCTGAACAAAGTGCCATAGAAAATAGGACATAGTCGAAAAAAAACGAAAATAAGACACAGTAAAATAGAGATACCCTTCATAGCTTGTCATAGATTCTGATTATTTTATGTATATAAAATATTGAAATAATACTGGTAAAAAAGATATTTGTCAATCTCCATGAGGAATTAATTAATTAGTAATATTAATAAATGTATCAATACATTGTAAAATTAATCCAATATAGTTATTAGTTATCACTGGAAGTAAGCAGATATTTTTGCTTCGTGATCAGCATGATTTTCATATTTTATAAATTAATTTAACATAAACTGGCTGTGTTGCTCTTTCATGCCAACATAAAATTAATTTCCAAGATCTCTAATTA
This sequence comes from Mustela nigripes, assembly GCF_022355385.1. Lineage (NCBI taxonomy): Eukaryota > Metazoa > Chordata > Mammalia > Carnivora > Mustelidae > Mustela > Mustela nigripes. The sequence goes on from NC_081571.1 coordinate 19,429,146, forward strand.
ATTTGGAAAGATTAAAAAAATTAATGTGACATTAATCACATTTAATGGAAGTAATAACATATTTGACCACCAAACTGTTATGGAAAAATTTGAAGTTAAACTTAATTAGGCTTTCTATGAGAAAATTAACCCAAGTCTCACATAAACTTAATATCATGCTTTCATTACATGTCAGACTGAGATAAAAATCAAGGGAAGATTGTATAGCTGTCTCCTAAACAAAAATGAATGCAATGTGGTAATAAGTCCAAGGATTTATCTTAATTTGGTATATTCACTAATTAGGATCTGTATATAATTCTTCTGCATGCCTTTAGTATTAAAGTCTTCAGATATATTTATAAATCTTTACTTAAATGTTCTTCCTATGTTTTTTAGTATTAGTAATTGCTAGCAGCTAGACTGAGAAATGTTACATTTCTTTGCTTCATATAATCAAGTTCTCAGTTAGCCTTCACCAGTTCATATCTTGATTCTCTGAGTTTCGTCTATTACCAGAGGAGAGTTTTTCTTGAAAATTCTGTCTTCTTTTGGATTGAATATTGTTTACCATTTAATTTTATGTCCTTTGTAGGCTTGTGGGCTATACCTTATTGTTGTGTTTTTATAGAGATTGCTTTAGGATTTCTAACAGCCACTAGTTCCATATGTAGGGAGGATGCAGTTAACCTGGGCCTACCAACAAGGAAAAACCCAATAGATGGAAAACCAACTCTTCTAGGATCTCTAACAGAGGGGAAGACACAGGGTAAACTACTCCCATCTGCACTATTTCATGTTTTCTTTATCTCATTGAGGACCTCAGCTTCTCCTAAAATTCTGTATCCCATAGAGTGCCTCGAGATTTCATTTCTCCATGGTCTGACTCCGCAATGATCCTGCCCTTGATGAGTGCCAGGGTTCATGGAAACAACAAAAAGCCCCATCCCAGAGAATACGCAGGACCTCTCTTCTACATAGTTTCACAGCAGCCCCATTTACCTTTGGTAATCTGAATCCTGCACCCATCCAGGGAAGGATGCTTTGCACGTATTGGTCTAGCAGCAGGACCAGAACAAAACAGCCAGGTGGCAGTCTCCACTTCTAATTCTGCAGAGCTGTTGTTGGTTTTCTTGGCAGAAATATTTCTCCCTTGGCAGGGAGGACCTCTAAACTAGAGCTCAAAGTTGTGAAAACAAAAACCAATGATTCTATGAATGGATTATTAGAAGATGGATGACAAGGAACTCTCTGCCTTTCCTTTCTTGATTTCCAGACCTATGTATTCTGGCTAGGGAAGAAATAAATTGGTCACCTGTAAGGTAAGAACAAATCTGCTCTCTGAACTTAAAGCCCAGTCTATTGGGCGCTCTCCTTACCGTGGTTGTAGCTACTGAAGTATTTGTATAAAAATAAAGAACTCTTCAGAAAATAATCTGAAAGCCACTGCTCCAGGAGGCTTATCAAATGCATTCTACATGACAGAACACCTTTGCTTCAAAGTGCTTCCCAACTTAGGTCACAATGATGTTTTCAGATGACTGTTCCACTGGACTACCAGTCCAACCTGCAGAAGAGTTGTGTAACTTACAGAATCCCATCCTCAGCATAATAATGATAACATAGAAGGTTTGGGATCTAGAGACAATAGTTTATTAACCTGCATGACAGTCCTGAAGGGAAGATAGCGTGCAGACACCATATGCTCTTGGATCACAAGTAGAGTTTGGACTTTCTATGGGTTATGATATTAGAAAGTTTTAAAAGGCAATGACAACAATTCATTTTTGAAATATCACGTGGGTTCTCTGTGGGGAAGAGGTGCTGTCTTTGGATCTACGTAGAATGGGATGGAGAAAGTTAAAGATATGAATTGTGAAACACTAATCCAAGAAAAGAGTCTGAGTAGATAGTTGGATAATCTGATTGGTACTTGGTGAAATGGCCTGCACTATTCAGAAATTTAGAATTTATTAGCATATTAAGACAACATAAAAAAATAAGACTAGGTCAGAGACTGATTAAGATCACCCAGAAATAGAACAATAGAACAAATCAACGAAACTAGGAGCTGGTTCTTTGAAAGAATTAATAAAATTGATAAACCCCTGGCCCGACTTATCAAAAAGAAAAGAGAAAGGACCCAAATAAATAAAATCATGAATGAAAGAGGAGAGATCACAACTAACACCAAAGAAATACAAACTATTATAAGAACATACTATGAGCAACTCTACGGCAATAAATTTGACAATCTGGAAGAAATGGATGCATTCCTAGAAACATATAAACTACCACAACTGAACCAGGAAGAAATAGAAAGCCTGAACAGACCCATAACCAGTAAGGAGATTGAAATAGTTATTAAAAATCTCCAAACAAACAAAAGCCCAGGGCCAGATGGCTTCCCATGGGAATTTTACCAAACATTTAAAGAAGAAGTAATTCCTATTCTCCTGAAACTGTTCCAAAAAATAGAAATGGAAGGAAAACTTCCAAACTCATTTTATGAGGCCAGCATCACCTTGATCCCAAAACCAGACAAGGATCCCACCAAAAAAGAGAGCTATAGACCGATATCCTTGATGAACACAGATGCGAAAATACTCAACAAAATACTAGCCAATAGGATTCAACAGTACATTAAAAAGATTATTCACCACGACCAAGTGGGATTTATTCCAGGGCTGCAAGGTTGGTTCAACATCTGCAAATCAGTCAATGTGATACAACACATCAATAAAAGTAAGAACAAGAACCATATGATACTCTCAATAGATGCTGAAAAAGCATTTGACAAAGTACAACATCCCTTCCTGATCAAAACTCTTCAAAGTGTAGGGATAGAGGGCACATACCTCAATATCATCAAAGCCATCTATGAAAAACCCACCGCAAATATCATTCTCAATGGAGAAAAACTGAAAGCTTTTCCGCTAAGGTCAGAACACGGCAGGGATGTCCATTATCACCACTGCTATTCAACATCGTACTAGAGGTCCTAGCCTCAGCAATCAGACAACAAAAGGAAATTAAAGGCATCCAAATCGGCAAAGAAGAAGTCAAATTATCACTCTTCGCAGATGATATGATACTATATGTGGAAAACCCAAAAGACTCCACTCCAAAACTGCTAGAACTTATACAGGAATTCAGTAAAGTGTCAGGATATAAAATCAATGCACAGAAATCAGTTGCATTTCTCTACACCAACAGCAAGACAGAAGAAAGAGAAATTAAGGAGTCAATCCCATTTACAATTGCACCCAAAACCATAAGATACCTAGGAATAAACCTAACCAAAGAGACACAGAATCTATACTCAGAAAACTATAAAGTACTCATGAAAGAAATTGAGGAAGACACAAAGAAATGGAAAAATGTTCCATGCTCCTGGATTGGAAGAATAAATATTGTGAAAATGTCTATGCTACCTAAAGCAATCTACACATTTAATGCAATTCCTATCAAAGTACCATCCATCTTTTTCAAAGAAATGGAACAAATAATGCTAAAATTTATATGGAACCAGAAAAGACCTCGAATAGCCAAAGGGATATTGAAAAAGAAAGCCAACGTTGGTGGCATCACAATTCCGGACTTCAAGCTCTATTACAAAGCTGTCATCATCAAGACAGCATGGTACTGGCACAAAAACAGACACATAGATCAATGGAACAGAATAGAGAGCCCAGAAATAGACCCTCAAATCTATGGTCAACTAATCTTCGACAAAGCAGGAAAGAATGTCCAATGGAAAAAAGACAGCCTTTTCAATAAATGGTGCTGGGAAAATTGGACAGCCACATGCAGAAAAATGAAATTGGACCATTTCCTTACACCACACACAAAAATAGACTCAAAATGGATGAAGGACCTCAATGTACGAAAGGAATCCATCAAAATCCTTGAGGAGAACACGGGCAGCAACCTCTTCGACCTCTGCCGCAGCAACATCTTCCTAGGAACAACGCAAAAGGCAAGGGAAGCAAGGGAAAAAATGAACTACTGGGATTTCATCAAGATCAAAAGCTTTTGCACAGCAAAGGAAACAGTTAACAAAATCAAAAGACAACTGACAGAATGGGAGAAGATATTTGCAAACGACATATCAGATAAAGGACTAGTGTCCAGAATCTATAAAGAACTTAGCAAACTCAACACCCAAAGAACAAATAATCCAATCAAGAAATGGGCAGAAGACATGAACAGACATTTCTGCAAAGAAGACATCCAGATGGCCAACAGACACATGAAAAAGTGCTCCATATCACTCGGCATCAGGGAAATACAAATCAAAACCACAATGCGATATCACCTCACACCAGTCAGAATGGCTAAAATCAACAAGTCAGGAAATGACAGATGCTGGCGAGGATGCGGAGAAAGGGGAACCCTCCTACACTGTTAGTGGGAATGCAAGCTGGTGCAGCCACTCTGGAAAACAGCATGGAGGTTCCTCAAAATGTTGAAAATAGAACTGCCCTATGACCCAGCAATTGCACTATTGGGTATTTACCCTAAAGATACAAATGTAGTGATCCAAAGGGACACATGCACCCGAATGTTTATAGCAGCAATGTCCACAATAGCCAAACTATGGAAAGAACCTAGATGTCCATCAACAGATGAATGGATCAAGAAGATGTGGTATATATACACAATGGAATACTATGCAGCCATCAAAAGAAATGAAATCTTGCCATTTGCAACAACATGGATGGAACTAGAGCGTATCATGCTTAGCGAAATAAGTCAAGCAGAGAAAGACAACTATCATATGATCTCCCTGATATGAGGAAGTGGTGATGCAACATGGAGGCTTAAGTGGGTAGAAGAATAAATGAAACAAGATGGGATTGGGAGGGAGACAAACCATAAGTGACTCTTAATCTCACAACAAACTGAGGGTTGCCGGGGGGAGGGGGTTTGGGAGAAGGGGGTGGGATTATGGACATTGGGGAGGGTATGTGATTTGGTGAGTGCTGTGAAGTGTGTAAACCTGGTGATTCACAGACCTGTACCCCTGGGGATAAAAATATATGTTTATAAAAAATAAAAAATTAAAAAAAAAAAAAAAAAAAAAGAAAGATCACCCAGAAAAAATTATAGCTAGGGAAATTAAATGAATTTAAGAAATTAAATGAATTGTTGGTGTCCAACAATTATAAGGCAGGTGAAAATGTATGCATTGTGGGAGTCTGATTTGGTAAAGACTCTGGAGGCTAAATTACTATAGAACATTGTTTCTAAATACCTTTTTTAATAGAATTCCCAAATATAAAATCTGGTTAGAGTAGACTGATTCTGATTTAAGTGGTGAGCAAGAGCTCTATGTATGCCCTACTATGTGATAATTTACTCAGTATCAGCTGTTTCTGAGGCATTTATGCAGATTTGTAGCCATCTGCCAAAAAAAATTGAAAATTCTTGTTTTAGAAAGTCACTGGAATGGGGTGTCTGGGTGTCTCAGTGGGTTAAGCCTCTGCCTTCAGCTCAGGTCATGACCTCAGAGTCCTGGGATGGAGCCCTGCACTGGGCTCTCTGCTCAGCAGGAAGCCTGCTCCCCCTTCTTTCTCTGCCTACTTGTGATCTCTCTTTCTCTCTCTCTGTGTCAAATGAATAAGCAAAATCTTAAAAGAAGAAAGAAAGAAAGAAAGAAAGAAAGAAAGAAAGAAAGAAAGAAAGAAAG